>NW_008481855.1:113705-126806 GCF_000524495.1 Plasmodium inui San Antonio 1 | reverse complement strand
AAAAAAAAAAAAAACTAGCCCAGTTAGGATTCCCCCCTTGCGAAAAAAGCGTTGCTGATCGTTGCAGATCGTTTGGAAATCGTTGTAGGTGGGTGTAGAGAGCTACACATCAGGGCATGGCCCTGTTACAACGCCGCTACTACGCCGTCTCAGAAGGTCTTCCTGTGGAGTATCACAGATCCGTATTCGTCAAATTCCTGCGGGGGGAAAGAAGTGGCATCCGTGGGTATGTGCCACTGTGCATATCTCTCTCCACGGGAAAGGATTTTCCACGTTTCAGGGTCCATGTTCACGTGGGGGCTTCCCCTCCGCGGCTGTCCCACCTGCTTCGAAATCCATATCTTCTTAAAGGTAGCCAAAGAGGCCAGAATGGATCCCCCGATGAATGTGCTGAACTTGCGCTCAGGCGGGGCGCTAATGCGAATCTGTTCGAGAAGAAAAAAAGGAGAAGTTGTGATAGGATGCAAAAAAAAAAGAAAAAGAAATGCATTCCCCTTTGGACACATGTACATACGAACGGAGGCATTTGATCAAACGAGGAATGGGCACGAAATTGGTGTTAGCACATTTTTTTCTTCTTGCTCTCTCTTGAAATTACCGTAATATCCTTTGGGGCGAATTTCCTTATTTCGTTCAGTAACCGATCGCCAAATCCTGTACAAAGAAACACACCCTCGTTCATATTTACAAAATGGGTCGCGGGGGGGAGGAACATTTAAAGGGTGCGGGGGACCCCCCTCCCTACCGGTGTCTCACTCAATATGGTTAAGCTCTACATTCAGGAGACGAACAATGATGAAAACGCGCAAACGAGCAGACGCGCAGACGCGCAAACGCCAAGGGGACAAGTGTGCCTCACCGTGAAACATGGTCGTGCCGCCAGACAACACGATGTGGGAGTATAGTGTCCGTCGTAGGTCCATGTCCGCTCGCGTTATGGACGTAACGATAAGTTCGGACAATCCTGTAGGGGAAAGTGCGCGCGTGAGGGGATGTATACCCTTAGACATCTGTGATCTGCGCAAAGAGTAACTTGTGGATATAATTCCCACCCAAGATGCACTTACCCAAATATTCCAGCCCAAGGATGGAGGGGTTGAAGAGAACCTCTGGGGCCCTGTATCTCTCCGAGCCGATCTGCAATTTGGAAATAGGGAAAAAGAGAGAATCGGCGCTCCTATATTATGTGTGTCAGAGGATCGAACGAGTGGACACACACGTAGGTGTATGCATGCAGATTCCACCCTGTAAATTCCACCCTGTAAATTGCACCCTGTAAATTGCACCCTGTAAATTGCACCCTGTGAGTTGCACCCCATTTTTTCGCCCACTCCACGAACCAGTATTTGCGACCCATCCGGCAGGATATAGGGCAAAGTCGTGAGGGCCTTCTCCGATGAGTTTTTCTCCTTGTTCATATTAAAAGAGACGTAGCAGCAGTTCTCCTTCATATTTTTTACGACTTCCATTTCCGCTGAGGTGTTAAACAGGTGGCCATTCTTCCTTAACAGGTAGCCCAGGTAGGCAGTGATGTCTCGGCCCGCGACGTCCGTCCGGGTTATCGTGTTCGTTATGCTATAGCCTGCGTTGGGATGCGTTGGGACGTGGTGGAAGGAAGCACATACATGTGAAGTGGCTTGTAAAGAGGAAAAAATGCTGGAAAAAAAAAAGGGTGCCAGCGAAATACTGCCAAAATAAGATGTGTCGCTTCTTCACTCTTTTGGGAGTTTTTTCCACTGGTAGCTTCTCTGGCCAGTTGCGGTAGGTATGCCCCCACTCCTCCATGTTCTGATTTGTTTGCCACATGTCTTGGCGATCCCCTAACAGGTTGGTGTGGCCCTCCCCCCTTAGTCGCCTGCCCCTCACTCACCCTCATAAATGGACACGCAGTGGCATACGCCGTCCCCGCAATCGAGCACTGTGCCGTTGGTCTTCCCACAGGAGTACAAAGATAAAATGGCCTGGATGGAGATGAACAGCGCAGGCACATTGAAAGATTCGAAAAAGACTTCCGCGATTTTTTCCTTGTTCTTCTGGGGGTTCAGTGGGGCCTCGGTCAGCAGCACGGGGTGCTGGCATGGGGGCGAAAAAAAAAAAAAAAAAAAAAAAGAAAAGAAATTACATATATATATGTACATGCGTATAAAACAAAGCCAAGGGGAGAAAATCCAATGCGCAAGCAGCATCGCAAGCAGACAAGACTCACCTCCTCCGAGTTTATCTTCATCGAGTTGTAAACGTGGATCCAGATATTTTCCATGTCGTTCCAATTCTCAATAATGCCGTGGTTGATGGGGTAGGTCACTTTGAGGAGGCCTCTGTACTCCTCCTAGAGGGGGGTGGAGCAACGTGTGTGTGGAGCAACGGCTGTATGTGGGGGGTTGCCTCCATACATGCACGTGCGCATGATTTGACTCTTCTCGTTAAGGCATCCCATTTTGAGTCGCACGAAGCAGGTCCGTTAACATCGTGCCTCTTCCATATGTAGGTTTTATTATGGCCCCATTTCGCCCCATTTCGCTCCACCTTACCGCCTTGTTCCCCACAAAGATGTTGCCCTCCACCGCTCCCGCCATGACTCGCTTATACTTGGGCCTCCCCACGCTGTGTGCAAAAAGAGGAGCGAATACGTGCAGTTCCAGGGGGCAGGAGCCAAGGGCGCATAAAAATTCACACTAATATGCAAAAGAGGAGGACGCGAATAAGCATCCCCAAGGGGGGGGGAAGTGACACTCGAGGGGGGCAAGCAAGACAAGTTGGTTTACCCCCCTGCTTGCTTAAACGCAGTGCCTCGGAGAAGTCACCCCCTTTTCGTCTTACTACGAAGGAAATACAAGGTTCGGAACGTCATCCCCTGCGAACCCCGATTTTACGTATCCACTCCCATTGTCTATTATGATAGGCTGATTTGAAAAAAGTTGTTTGGCATATTCGTTCATTCTGTGGAGAAGATTATACAGATATGTGTGTGTGGTGAAACTTCTTTTAGGAATAGGAGTGATTAAGGGGGAGAGGGTGCCACTTTGGTGAGTTCTCATGTAGGGCTTCTCTATCCCCCTCTACACACAAATACATGCACGTTCACGCTTCTATGGTGCGGGAAGAAAGCAGAAATTGATGCGCTTGTCCCACCTTTTTTCTTTTTTTTTAGCAAAAGGGGGTTACGGAGCTTCTCAGACACAGCCGATTTGGCTTTGCTTCTTCTATGTGTGACGCCTCTTCTATGTTTCACGCCTCTTCTTCTATGTTGTGCGCCGCTTTTTCTATGTCCCTTTTCCTTTCCTCCTTGCTCATATGCAGCGGAAAGCTACACAATGGTGTGCGCGCGAAGGGACGTGTCTGGATGCATACGTGAGCACACGATGAGGAGGGGTTAGCTCGCAAAAGGGGCATCGGCACATAAAATAAAGTCCACACAACTTCCAAGACTTGTTCTTTTGCTTTATTATTTTTTTTTTTCTTTTTCTGCTACTATGCGTAGAATTGAAAATAAGAAACTGTCCTTTCGTTTTGTTTCGTTGCATTGAATTGTGTTTCTTCATGTGTCAGATCCATGTCAAAATTTCGAATGAACAAAAAAAAAAAAAAATATCCTCACGTATGTATACACGTATAAAATGATCGCGCGGACGTAGGACAGTGCACTTTGCGGTCTAGTGTATCCATATGCGTGCCAAAATGGGACAGAGCGAATTTTCTTTTCTTTCGAGACGGGAAAACGGAACACTCGTGTCGTGCCATGTAATGAGAGAACAATGTGAGGACAACGTAAGCCTAAGAAACCTGACCCTTCAGCGACGAAGCGTAGCAAGGGTTTGGCGGAATGTGGTGCCCTTAAATTGTTCCCGCGAGGTGTCCCCTGCAAAAGTGCCTTTTTTTTTTTCCACTACATCCAGGTAACGATATGCCAGTTCGTCTGCGCTGAACCGCCGTCAAAGGTGTGTCCCCTCCAATTGTTAATCCTCTTTTTCGCCCCCGGGGTGTGTGTACCATTATAACCATGGGAAAAGGTGAGCCACACAAAGGTGCCAAGCGAAGCGGCGCTCCAAAGGAAGCAGTGCTGTCGCTTAGCAGCAGTACTCTACGCATACCGTCCACACGAACGGACAAGAGGTAAGCAAAGGGACGAATTCGCTTTGCGCTCCCATACCCAGTGCGTCAAAAGGGACAAGTTATGTTGCCCTTTGTTCGAAGTGACACATGAGTGGGACATTTTCCACAGGGGGGAACAACCCACAAAGTGAACCACGGAAAGGTAATCCCAGATAGGTACATAAGACCCAGCTGCATAACGCCAATCAGCGTATACACACAATACCCTGTGATGCTGTCGGCGGATGCGAAATGTTAATCCCACGCCTCACCAAAAGAAAGAAGCAGAAACGTCGTTTGAGTTCTTCCCGCGGAACTACCCAACGGGGGAATAAAGCTTCCCCAAGCTTCCACCCTTTGTGAAGAACACCTTCTCCTTTTTGTAAATGTACAAAGTGGTAGGTCCCTTTTTCTATGTTTTTTTTTTTTTTTTTTTAGAAATCATTTTGATCATGTGTGGAGGGGTACGGTAACGTAGATTCCACGGGGGGGCCAGCAGGGGGAAAGGAAAAGAACATTTTTCCCCTTGTTGGCAGAGGTGTACAGAGATATCCGTGGCTGTGTTGTTGGGGAAAGACCGTACATATGCAATATGGGTATGTATCTTTTTTTTTTCTTTTTCTTTTCCCATTTTACGATTTCACGGGGATCCCCTCTTGAAATTCTTTTTCGACTCATCACATTTGCGCATACGCGCGTAATGTTATTCCATTTTCCATTTCTTCTGTTTTCTCTTTATTTTTTGTTTATTTTATTTTTAATTTTTTTGTAACCTACCGCTGAGCAGAAGGGGATTCATAAGAGCCTCTCCGCAAAATGGTTCCCATTTGAAATAGTACATATGGCATGTTGGCCATGTAGGTACATGCGATGTTTTCCCCGCAAGCGAAGTTTTGCTTCTTTAGGGCACGTGGCTTGGCTCCCCAGGGGGAGGAAGCACTTTCCCGGCGCAGACGGGTGAGCGGTTAGTCTGCTGTTCGGTTAATCTGCTACCCGGCCAGTCGGCTGCTCCGTTAATCTGCTACTGGGCCAGTTGGCTGCTCGGCCCATCAGCCAATCTCCTCCCCCGCCGCTACGCTACGATGCCGGTAGATCAGCGCGAATACTTACTTAGTCGAAGCGCCCCCACTTGAACGCCGTCGCTCCCCCCCCCCCTGCGCGCCATGGCGAGGTTCCTGTTGGCCCTCGTAGGGCTGTTGTGCTGGTCCGCAAGCCGGCACAGGAGCGCGTCGGGGACCACCTCCAACAATGGCAGCGATGGCATGTACGTCTCCCACGCGCATTCGTTTAACTCGCCCTTCACTGTAAACGACCTGAACAACGGATGGGTACTTAACTACTCAACGGCCAGCACAAACAAGTACCTGGTCCTCATCCCAAATGTGTACAATCGAAGAGGATTCCTCTACCACAGCAAGCCAATCCCCTCGGACACCCTCAACGTCGAATTCAGTTTCCACATAAAGAAGCAATTCTACAAGGAGCATATAGACGATAGCTACTACAAAAAGAACCAGGTAAAGGAAACAGATTATAAAATATCCACTGAGGAAAAGAACAAAATAAATGGCTTCGCCTTTTGGCTTCTACCGAACGAGTTTTCCCTCCACAGTGTAAATACTGAAGGGGGGGTCCCACTTGAAGAAGATCAATATGGACTGTATGGATTTAAGGAAGATTTTAACGGCATCGGGGTGGGGTTCCAATTACGTGGAAACGATTTAGTTCTATCTGGATTAATTAACAATGGAAAGAGAAAGCTAAACGTGAAAGACAACACTACAAAGAGTTATCGCCTGAGCCTACTGAGCATGGATGAGCTAATCTATGTAAAGATAACGACACGGAAAAATGAAATGCGTGTTTATTTGTTCAATGGGAGAAACAACAGCTATATTCACAGCTTAACGGTGAAGAAGCAGATACCCAAGGAGAATTACCTCGGGTTCAGTGCCTTTAATTATAAAGAGAATGAACAACTGACCAACACCAATGCAGAGAAGTATGTACCCACCTTTGTAGGCATCACACATGTTTCAATCTCTTTTAGCGACATTTTCCCTGAAGCCGAGCAAGGACAACAGTACTCCGGAGAAGAAACAGACTCAATGGATGGAAACGCAGAGGAGCACTTGTGGAACAGCTCCATTGATAATACCCTTAACGGACTGGACTCCAGTCATCTCAGCCAAGCGGAAGTGTTGAAGTCCCTAGCCGCTACGCTGCAAAAATTCATGTCGTACCAAAAAAGTAGCGAAAAAAAAATCCTGCAAAGCCTTAACATGCTGCAGGAGAGTGTCCAGTTTCTACATGCAGATTTAAAACAAGTGAAAAAAAATCTTGTGAACAAATCGGAAGATCCAAAACACTTTCAAAAAATCTTCACGACCGAGTTGAGTGGCCTCAAAAGCTTATTTCATTCACATGCACAGCATAGCAGGAAGAATATCGAAGACATCACGGATAGGCTGACAAAACGGATTAATGAGAACCAGGAACTGAAGCTCCTCGCGGAGAAGGCCCAGAAGCTGGAGACCATCATCAGCAAGGGGAACAGCACGTCGTACCTTTTTGCCTTTTCCTTTGCTGTCCTCATCATTTTGACCCTCATTTTGATTTACAAAAAGATTAGGGACGTTGAGAAGAAGCATATTTTGTGAGGCCAAACCGGCGGTGTGTGGGAAGACATCTTTCTTTCTCACCCCTTAGAGTTAGACAGCCTCAGTTTTTTTCTCCACCTTGTCCGTGTTATCCATTTTTTGGGTACCGAGGCAAGGGATCCTTTGTGTTTCTCCGGAATACTCGTCAGATAGTTTCCCCACTGATGTGTATTTTTTTTTTTTTTTTTTTACATGTGCCACTTCGTTGGTACGTCCTTGGTACCCCCTTTTGGGGGGAAGAACCCCTTTTTTGCCACTTCGCCAATTTTGCCACATATCCCAAAGTGCTTACTGAAAAAAGGGAACAATTGTCAAGCCCAAGTGATCCATTTTTTTTTTCTCTTTGGGACAGTATGTGTGTCCCCGCACACGAGGAGGATCATCCCCCCCTTTGATGGTAAAACACACCACATTGGAAGGACCCCCCCTCCTCCAAATGGGCACCTTCCATGCGTAGTTGAGACGTCCGTGGGGTAAGTTCACCCCACACAGTGGATTGAGATGACAACTTTGGGTTCTACCGCTCCTCTGCCTGTTCTTTTTGCTCTTCCCCCCGGGGGGCGAAGCAAAGCAGACAACCTTTTTTTTTTTTTTGCCTGGGGATCATTCTCAAAATTGAAGCTGCTTGCAGATGATTCATCCAGCTCGAGGTTGGCTTGCCTGGTGCCTCCCTTTCTTTAACCCTTTGGCTTGACTCTCGTTAACCCCCTGGCGTACCTGCGAGGATCCCTACAAAGAGTTTTCCAGGCTGGGACGGACGGATTACCTCCCCGTGCGGTTGAGACGTTGTCATAAAGGGAGAATTTTTTTTTTTTCATTTTCAAAAATAATGTTGCCTCTTTGGTGCGGCGAGCTGGGACGTTTCATTTTTACTATTTTCAAAATGGATCTCTGTTCGTTGGCGTCCACGGAGAAGGAGACAAAGTGCCGCCCACTCACATGTGTACTTACGCTTTGCTTTCGCTTATTTTCAACCCTGTTGTTCTGCTGGGTATCTTTTTCACCAAAAGCGGTGAAAGCAGACGGGCCAGCAGAACAAAGCGTAGACAAAGAGGCAACAAACGATATGCCACACTGGGGAGGAGAAAAAAAAAAAAATGGTGTAGATTATGAGCAAGGCAAATCAGCCCCCTCCCCCCTTTTGTGACTCAACCCATGGCACATGCGTAAAAAAAATTTTAAAAAGAGGGCAGCCTCTTCTGAACAACTAAATGGCTTTCCTCTCGCAGCTGTGTAACAGCGCACGTCTGCCCATACCAACTGGGCGTGTAACTGGTGTGTAACTAAGTTTACCCCGCATTATTATTATCTCCATGCTTATCTGCACGTGTTAGTGTACGCTCACGGCAGGACGCGGTGGTGCCCCCCAGTCCGTTCATCTCGAGAGAGAAAGGCCCACGCAAAGCTCAATCCCAATTCGCTTAAGGGTCAGAGTTGGAAAAAAAAAGACATGCAAAAATGGTACACTTGTTCCTTTGGCATATAAAGTTTTACGTTTACACACAAAAGTGCCCCTTTTTGGCATTTTTCGACTTCTCCATTTTGCCATTTTGGTATTTATTTTTTTTCTCTCTCCACATTTTAACTGCAATTAATTAAGACGTGAAACTTGTACGACATCGTTATGTACCGCGCTGTCTTGTTCTCCTCCTACGCTTCCTCCCCCCTGCTTTTTTTTTTTTTTTGTAAAATTGTTACCTTTTACCCTTCTCCTCCAACCATTGGACCAAGATGTGGACGAAGAGCTTAAAATCGTTTCTCTTGTTTTGCTTAATAAGCGCACACCTGAGTAATTTGAAATTTCAACATGCGCAGGCGGCAGACAGGACGGCATTAGCCTCATGGCAACACATCGCGATGGGGTGATGGAGCTACTGCTTCACGTAGTGGGCTCCCCACGGGCCCTCCGCCTCCTTCCTGCGCGGTGCCACTTTGTTTCTCCATTTCGCCATTCTGATTTATGCCTTTCGCCCCTTGTACAGATTTTGTCTTCAGGAAAGACAAACACTCCCTAGGAGGACACCTTGCGACAGACAGGTAAGCGAAACGCTCTGCGTGGTGTAGAAGCACAGATGGGGCTGAGAAAGAAGCGGGTGCTGCTTACTACTCGTGGGACAGACAGAGAAGGGGACCTCTTATTGTCTCTGAGTGATTCCACAATGGGGCGAGAAGGATGCTCATAAGGCTCCCTCACTGGGGACTCCTCATGACAAATACGCACAGGCGCATGTACATAAGCGGTCACGTATGTATAGGCTCACTTCCACATACTGGATCTTCCCCCGCATGCCCCCCCAGAACTCCAAACAATGACCCCCCTTTACGAAATCGGATGCTTCAAGAAGAAGCCAAGCCCTACTGCGACCAGTGGACAGAATGGTCCAATTGTTCAAAGACCTGCGGCATGGGAGTCAAACTGAGGGTTCGAACCAGCAGCAAAAAGGAACACTCTCGAGAATGCTCCAACATCACAGAAAGTGCAGTTTGCCTGATGGACAATTGCATAGAGTTGCTCGATGCAAGAGAGCGAGATGAAAAAGAAGTAAAAGAAAATGAGAAAAACCGTTCCAGGAGGAAGTATCTCCTAATTTTTAGCCTCTTCTCAGGCATAAACGTAGTCATACTGCTCGTATGCGTAATTATGTCCATCAAGAAAAAAGTCATCTAATTTAGTTGTCCTTCAAATGTAGCGCGGTGAAGAAAGTGTTAACTTTGCAGAGATCTGGTCATTCTTCCTAATTAGCATTTTTTTCTCTCTCTCTCTCGTTTCCTTTTTTAATGTACAAAGAGGTGCCTGTTGTGATGCACCCCATTTTTTGTGATTTTTTACGCTTTAAAGAGCTTTTTTTTTTTTTTTTTTTTTTGAAGCCTCTTTTGAGCGTTTTTTCTAACCTTTGTGAGTAGTCCTCTTCAGAACATTTTTCTTAAGATTATACGAAACGTTGTCACTTTGGAGAAAATTGGCAATCCTACTTTGTTTCTTAAAAAATAGAGAAGATTTGTCCGAGAAAGGTTTGGACAGATTTGTCCCTTCTCCTACCACGCTTCGCAGCGATTTTCCCAGACATGTTGCAATAATGAGAAGCAGCTACGGTGAATTTTCTCACAAATGGGCTCCATTAGGTGCTCCAAGTCTGTTCCTTCTGCAACACTTTTTTTGTATGAACCGTTCAGGTGAATTATGCTAAGTCGATGGCGTGTTTTTTTTAAACGCCCAGCTGCTTCTCTAAAAAGACACGTATATGCCCGCACACCTATGTGTAAGGACGTGTGCTGGGGAGTTCACCTCATAAGACAAACACCTGTTGTTGCGTTTGACTTCTTTTAAGTAGAGAAAAAGAAATGTTACCAATGCGTGGCGGCCTTTCCCAGGGGAGGCGCTTATTTCTCCCCTTTTAGGATTTACTCACCTGAGAAGATTTAGTTGAGTGCTTCATTGCAACTTCTCTGCCTCTTCAGATGGAGAGAACGGCGGCGTACGGACCGTTTGCAGATATTTTTTTCCTTTCACAGTGATCAGACAAAATACGCCGCTGATGTAAAACCCGCTTATTTTACAGAAAAGGGAAAATCCAATAAAGTGAAAAATTCTCCCCAAGCCGCTTACCTCTGCAGAACTCTTCGCACGATATATGTGCAACTTGCTCAAATAAATAAACTGCTGAACGACGAACTCTATTCTTTACCCTCCTGCGTCTTCACCAAATTGGACTTTTCTCCCACAGTATCGTGAATGCATGAGTGAAGAACCACACATTTGTTCAGTTCAAACGAATCCTTTGTGCTACATGGCCCTTTTTATGTAAGTACTTGCGGAGTGTAAACATTATGGGTGTTTTCTTCCCAAGGGGGGAGATGCGATGACCTTTTTCCTGATTCGCATTTTCCTACCATTTTGGAGGAAGATGAGCTGGGAAGTTAGCAAGACTAGTGAGCATTTCCCCTTCGGTGTGTATATGCTCCTTCGGGTGAAATGCTTCCTCGGCCTGTTCCTTCCTTTGTTCGCATGTACCTTAACCATACACCTTTTTCGTGCAGGAAAGGCCCCCATTTAAGGGGGACCCAAGGAAGGCACCATCTCTTATTTAAAATTTCCCTTGAGAGGAAAACCAATTTTAGCTGGATGAACTACACTTCAAAACGGTAGCATAGACCTTTTCTAACCCGGACGGCGCAAACTTTGCGCGCCAGCTGGGTACATCACTTGGTTGCCCTTTTTCGCCTTCCTCACACGAGGCTGTGTTGAATTAATTTTTTTTTTTGTTCACACTTATCGGCGCCTTTGTTCTTCTGTTGTCCTTTTTCTGTCCTCTTGCTGTCCCTTTCTTGTCCCTTTGCCGTCCCTTTGCTGTCCCTTTCCTCACTTTGCATTCCTCTTCGTGCTCGCAAAAAACGCAAATTAATGCCGCGAGGGGGGGAGGGGGCTAACGACGGCCCAGTTAATGGCACAAATCTGAATAAAATTTGAAAAAAGAAAAATGGCAAAGACGCGCTCGTGAGCTTACTTGCATACATGTGTACTTGTTTTCATATCTTCGCACATGTGTACTTTTCCTCTCCTCCGAGCGCATGCTCACCTGAGTGTTTCCCTTGCATGCTGACGAGACGCCTGTTTATCTCCCCCTTCACCTGCATGTGCCTTTACGCAACTGCCTGTCCGCCCAGTACATGCACAAGTAGGAAAGCCCCCCGACCACTGTGTCTTCCGCATGGAAGGTGGTTAAGGTGTTTCATAGCACACACTTGGTGGCACTGGTCGCGCGTTTACCACCTTTTGCGCTCATTTGGAGGTGATTTTCGG
Source organism: Plasmodium inui San Antonio 1 (assembly GCF_000524495.1). Lineage (NCBI taxonomy): Eukaryota > Apicomplexa > Aconoidasida > Haemosporida > Plasmodiidae > Plasmodium > Plasmodium inui. Next base: position 115,253 of record NW_008481855.1, on the reverse strand, counting down.
TCCATTCGTTCACAGTACCGAATTGTCAGGTACGCCTCATTCTTTGGTCCTTTTTTGTCCTTTTTTTTCTCCCTCTTTGCCATTTTTTGTCCCTTTTTTTATCCCCCTTTTTATGTCCACCTTTTTGTCCCTTTTTTTGTCCCTTTTTTTGTCCTTTTTTTGTGTCCCCTTTTGTCCATACCGCCGCGGCCACCCCTTAAAAGAGGCCAAAGCAGGAAGCCGCAAATTCATTTACAACTCCCCTTGGGCTTCTTCTAATCAACGGAACTTCTGTGCAGTGCGCAACGTTGTTAAGAATATGGGGGCATTCTTCGAGACATGCGTAATGTTACATGTTTGCCTTCCACACGAATGCGTAATTTTTTCTGGCTAAATTTTGAAGACTTGTTCTGTGTGTGGCTGAGCGTATGAATGCGCGTATGACTGCCTACTCGCGCCTGTTTCAGGGGCAGGAAGGACATCACCGCCGATGCCGCCTACCTAGTGACGTAGAGTTCAAGTGCCCATCCCTTATTCCCATAGAGGTGAACTTGGGCCTGTGAAAAAGGTGAAACAGGGTGTTTTTCTGTCATTCCATCAGCTTGTTTTTCGTCTGTCCACTTCGCCGCCTTACCATCTCACCCCCTTCCGCCAAGATGACGGACGAGTACCACCTGAGCATCCACCTGAAGAAGACGGATGTGCTGAAGGAGCATTTGAAAGAAATCACCAAAGCTCTGCATGATGAGTTGGGGTATTTCTGCCCAAGTGATGGAGTGAAGATCTCGAAGGATCAGTCTAACGAATTTGCTAAGAGCAAATGGAGAATCCTTTACTCCTCCTGGAGGATGGAAGATTTCACGAGATTGAATTTTAAAAATGTACTCAATATTCTGAAGAGAAATCCCTACGTGATGTGGTGTGTTTACTTCCTCATCGTCTTTATGTGTGTTTATCTGTTAACATTATTGCTGTATACGAAATGCTTTCGGAGGTTAATTAAATCGATTCATTGCAAAAGGTGCAGAAAGAAGGAAGAGAAACGGGAGAAAGAAGAACAGGAGAGTGAAAATAACGATATACTGGAAAATGTGAAGAAGCGAATCTTTAGCATTATGACGTACGTCTTTTTGAGTTCGCTGCTATGTGTTCTTATTGGCTTAGGTATCTGGTTTATTGTTTTATTTATCAAGACGAGGAATGGGATTTATAGCAATGTGTGCAGGGCGTCTACTTCGATTGAGAACTTCCTCACCGACCACTGTTCCGTGGAGGATAGCAGGGTGGATTCTTCCTGCTACTCCCTGGAGCACATCATCACTGACGCGGTCTCCATCGTGGGGCAATATCAGGATATCAAACTGGAGATAAAGGAGGACCTTCTGGTGGACCAGGACAGGTCGATTCCGCAACTCACAGGTAGGTCTCCCGTCTGACGCATGCCTTAGCGCCGGATTAGCACGTCTACACTTCGTCTGATAAGCATTTATACACTTCATCTGATAAGCATTTATACACTTCGTCTGATAAGCATTTATACACTTCGTCTGATAAGCATTTATACACTTC
>NW_008481855.1:111623-113695 GCF_000524495.1 Plasmodium inui San Antonio 1 | reverse complement strand
TCTGATAAGCATTTATACACTTCATCTGATAAGCATTTATACACTTCGTCTGATAAGCATTTATACACTTCGTCTGATAAGCATTTATACACTTCGTCTCATCAGCACGTATACATTTCGTCTGATCAGCACTTCTACACTTCTTCCGGTCACCTCTTCCCTACCGACCCAGATTTCCTCACCGTGTTTGAGAACTTCAGGAAGCTGCAGCGAAACATGAGGAGGAACAACCAAATCCTAGAGGAGCAGTACTTCCACACGTACCCAGTCCTGATGAGGCTAGTGACCGCTCTGGACGTAGTGATCCAGGAAGGAGAGGCGTACCTGAAGCAAGCGAAAGACACCCTGGATGAGGGAAAGAAAGCAATCAAAGGGACGTTCGAAGAGATTGACCAAGTTTTAGGAAAAACATTTAGAGAAAACATGGACATGGTAAACGATAAAATTACGCTCTTCAATAAAACGATGAAAGAAGTACTCCACCAGTATAGGATAAAGAAGAACATAAAGAAGTACACCATCTCGATCCTGATTGTCAAGTTGGTGTTGCTCATTCCTCCTCTTCTCATTCTGGTCGGACTATTGTTGTTCCTATACTTTGTGGTAAAAGGGGACATAGGAGATAGTAGTCATTTTTTTCTGGACCTCTTTGGAGTGTTCAGCGTGTATTTTGGCTTTCTAACGATTGTGATTTTGTTAATAGGGATAGCCTTACTCAGCGCATCGGTCTTGGGTGGGACGAGCTGTATCATCGCAGATCGTGTTTTAAAGAATGAGCTGAACTTTGACGTGTTTAAGGATACCACGATAGATTACTGCCTGAAGAATGAGAATTCGCCCCTTATATCAGAGGACATGCTCCAAGGTATTGTTGATAACGTGAATTCATTCGACACGAGCGAAATGGAGAAGACGGTAAATGAGTACGATGCCTCTTTCAAAGAAATGAAGGAGACGTTCCAGCAAAACACACAGAACTTTGTAAGCTATCTGTGGGTGGTTATTACTAAGCCGAGGAACAACATATATATTAATAACATCCGATTGAATGAGCTTAAGCAGTCCCTCCTGGCAACCAGCATCACTCGTGATAATGTCAAATTTGGCCAATTCACTCTGTGGGGAACAGATGAATACCTGCATCATTTGAATCGCCATTATTTTCCGGATAATCGCTTTGCCCTTTGTTTCGAAAATGAAGAATGTGAGGGGGACGAAAATAAGTTTAACATCAGTTCCAAGTCCTCCATTGATGACGCCAAGTACCGGACGTTGAGGGGTCACGTTAGGCCTAATGTCCACGCAGATGACTTAGACAATGTGGTAAATCTATTCATTTGGAAGTCTCGAATCAGGACGGAGAAAATCTTCTCTGTAGAAGACCTGGACAGCAGCATGACGGAGAAAATAGGGTGGAGCCAGTACACGCCAAGGATTAAAGGAAGAGAGGGTAGAGAACATGAGACCTCCCTCCTGAGGAAGTACCTCGTGGAAGACATTGAAGAACTCAACTTCAACCATGTGATTAGCTTTTTCCAGAAAATTAAACAAAAGTTCGACGCGCTCAAATATATGATCGTTACCAAGGCGAATCAACTAATGAACAACCTCAACTGCAGCAGACTCGTTGGCGAAGTGAAGAACCTGAAGAACCTCTACTGCGACAGTGTCGTCCTTAATATGACACTCCTCTCGGTCGCGCTTATCTCCTTCTCCATCATTTCGTTCCTTCTCTGGTACTTCTTTCTCTTTTTTTGGCTCTACTACCAGATGAAGATGATGTGATGGAGGGAAGCGCCATACTGAGTAGCTCTGGTTATTTCATGTCCAGGTATAAGATAGACGTATAAGATAGACGTATAAGATAGACGTATAAGATGGACGTATAACGTTAAGGTGTAACGTTAAGGTATGAAGTTGAGGTATAACATAAACGTACAAGATTAACGCACAAGATTAACGTACAAGATTAACGTACAAGATTAACGCACAAGATTAACGTACAAGATTAACGTACAAGATTAACGTACAAGATTAACCTATAACGTTAAGGCCCTTTTATGATGTATAAT
>NW_008481855.1:74404-111493 GCF_000524495.1 Plasmodium inui San Antonio 1 | reverse complement strand
CAGATTTATTTTGAGTGTTTCTCCCTTTTTCATCCTTACAATGGGGAAAGGAAATATATTAAGTGAAGACCCCCCCTTGTAATGAGTAATCCCTATGAGGTATTCTTCTGTATAGCAATTTCAGCTGTCTTATTGCCAGAAGTAATTCTGAAGACGCCTTAAGAGGGGTATAAATCCTAAGCGGAATTGTGGGACATCTGGGAACACATATAAGGGAGGGCATTCCCATAATGAAGGCAATGAGTAGAAGCCATGGGATGCAGTTATTATCCGGAGGTTATTTTTAAAATGCCCCTTAGTAATACTTATAAGGTGCATTCTATACACATCTTTCCTTCCGATGATGTGTGTACGTGCAAACATTGGCTGTGCTTCTTCCCTTTGGAGGAGTTGCCATATCATTGAGGATACGCTTTTCTTTCTCTTTTTTTTTTTGTCAACTTAAACTAATATTGTTGGGGGCGGCTGGACGATTACTCCGACCGACCACCTGCCATAGCCAGATCATTTTTTTTGACTAGCCGTATATAGCGTTCCTTAGATATGTACGTGCATGCGAATTTTTCCTGGTAAAAAAAGATAGAGGCGAATTTCCTTTCGAGTGACCTGTTTAAGGCTGTTTCTACGAGCTGTTCAAAGGGGTTGGATTGAGTTGCCTTGCGTGGTCACCGCAGCAGCTGCAACTATGGCTATGCGGCGTACTCAGCCCTTCCTTTTCAGCTTCTTACAGAAGGCTGAAGAGTCTATGGAACAGAGAAAAAGTTTGCATGGAATGAAGATGATTAAAAATTTAGGATTCTTCGCCAGATTGAACATATAGGTGGCTGTTCTTTTGGAAGAAAAAAAAAAAAAAAACAAAGAAAAAGAAAAAAGAAAAGAAGAACAAAGAAAACATCAACATGAGACGAGCTAACAAATTATAATAAAGCAGAGGTGTCCAATACGGTGGGCGACACGGGAGAATCACCACTAAATTGGCGAAACGCCGACGGGGGGTTGTGCGCAGTTCACTCACTTGTGTGTATTTTTTAGGGAACACTGTGTGAGAGATATGCGCTCCGTAGAAGAAACGGGAGGGGTGCGGGTCACAGAGCATGCGCTTGGTCGGTTGGTCGGTTGATCGGTTGACCGGTTCACCGGTAGCAGCTCAGAAGACGCACGTGACGATGCCGTAGATTTTTTTGAACAAAGTCACATTGGTGGTCCAAATGTAGTAGAAGGGGTCCACGAAGATGATACGCAGGACGGTGGCGCCAAAGAAGGGGGACGTGGACATCTCGATGCCGTCCTGGTTATCGGCATGGTTAAGAGTAGCACTCTCTGTGAGTTGAAAAGGGAGCTCCTTCCTTATGCCATCAGCCGAAACGGATAGTCCTTCCTCAGTCATTTTCTTAGAAGAATCATGCAAGTTGAAAATGAGAGAAGGGAAAATCTGAGACAGAATCTTATTGCGGAAAAACTCATGTATGTTCACATCATAGTAAACGGAGATGACATACTCCAGTCCTTTCTCGTAGAAGTCATCACTCTTAGGGTAGAGGCAGAAAAAATTCTCATAGTTATTTATACGTGTGTAGTAACCACTAGGAGCGAACACCTCATTCGCAGATCTGTTGGCAACAAGGAGCATCTTCTGATCCCCTGTGTATTTCTGATAAAATTCATACGCTGTGTCGTGGCTTTTAAATGGCCAAGGAAGTCCATTAATCAGATATATGTATCTTGGATTTCCTTTTAGGTGCCCATCTTGGAGAATATATTTGGAGGCGTCAATTTTTTCGTTCTTCTGATACTTCTGCAGTAGAGAGTCCTTATTCAATTTGAGGTAATTAATTTTGTATATATTCTTGTTCCACTGTTTGATGATATCAATATTGTTTAGTGCCTGACTCGCTCCGTACAGAGACACATCATCCAGTGTTCCATATCCTATGAGGTCATATCTTGTTTGACTCTTATCTTGCAACATGTTTCTGTAAAGTGTCACCGTCGGTGATTGATGAAAAAGTTCACAATTGTTAAAGGAGAACTTTTTGTTTCTTATCTGTGTACACACATCTATATAATGATCCATCGTATTCTGTTCTATGAGAGGACTTGGCTTGGTTGGTGTGCTCTGTGGTGGTGATCCTCCCTCTGGTGCTGGTTGCGACTTTAGCTGTGTCTGCCCCTTTGCTTCACTATCGACTGCAGCTTCTGCATTTCCGCTGAGGCTTATGTCATTTTCGGTCCCTTCCCTGAGAAGAGGCTGCTTCTGTGCCTTTACGTCATCGTGCAACATTCTGAAGCGGGGCATTCCACTGGGCACGATGCACACTAGACTGCTTCGTTCGATTCTCTCCTTTTGTCTGACTTGCTCGTAGCCTTTTTCAAACTGGAGGATACTCTTTCGAGAGAGCCTGTAGGCATTTTTTCCCCACCTGCTCTGGCTAAGAATCATGTCGCTTCCGTTATACGAGACGGCTTCCCAGCGCCTGAACAGACTCATCCACTTTCGTCCCCCATCGCGGCATACATACTCCACAAATACCAACAACAGGGAGAGTCCGAGCAACTTGCTTTTTTTAAAAATCATTTTGGAGTGTAAGAGGGGAGAAAAAGGGGAAACAAGACGGCAATCAAAAAGGGGAAATTAAAAATGGACAATCAGAAAGGGTCAATCAGAAAGGGTCAATCAGAAAGGGTCAATCAGAAAGGGGCAATTAAAAAAGAGCAATTAAAAAAGAGCAATTAAAAATGGGCACATGGAGAGGCCTGCTAGTGGCGGGGTGGTTGCAACGGAGCTATGCTTCGGAGAATAAGCAAAAGGGGGGCCGAGACGGTGATGTGCAGAGTTGCATAGTCAGTTCAGGTCATCTGGGCGGCCGTGCAGGAGCGGTGATCCCCTCTTATATGTACATATATATAAAATACATGTATATATTTATAGTTACTTTCTTATTTTTTATCTGAATATTTCCTGGCGTTGGCGCTGGATAAGTGTTAATCCGCCGCAGTGGCATCGATCTGTGGGCAGTCGCAACTGACTGGGAGCGATCATCTATATGCGTAACCAGGCACGTGCAGGTCAATCCCAGATAGGCGATGAATTCACAAGTCTGCGTATAATGGAGGTGCTGGATCTATGTGTACACACAGAGAGGAAAGGTGAAACTCCTCCTTTTCTTCGCTTTAAAGTGGGGGGGGATGCTTACACACGCGATGTTTAGCTGTATCAAAAAATGTCCATATGTGTGCGTATATATGTATCTGTAAATATGTGTACGTATATATGTTTACGAATATATGTCCACGCATGTGTGCAATCCGGTGAGGGAGAAAAAGAACGCAATAGCAGACAAATGAATAAGTGAACCAAACGGGAACACATTCGCCAACGAAAATATACAAAAGGGTGTCCAAGGAAATAAATCAAACCAGGTTACAAATACATTCGGGCGTTTGCTATTCCGTTTTATGTATAAACTTTTGTGCAACAGATTTTTACGTGTACAACTCTTGCGAACAATTTCGCATGCACAGCTTCCGATCCAGTGAAAAAAAAAAAAAAAAGAAACGCCAAAGAGGGAGAAAAAAAAAGAAAAAAAAAAGAAACGTCAAAGAGGGAGAAAAAAAGAAAAAGAAAAAAACGCCAAAGACAAAAAAATGAAAAAAATCATTCACGTGAAAAATGGTGAGAAGAATGACATATTAATTCGCGAACAAGTCTGTTAATTTGCCGAAGGAGAGCACTAAGGGGTGATTGTTCATTTTGAAAAAACTTCATCGCGGCGACCAACTCGGAACCGGCGCCTCCGGTAAGAAGGGTAATTTTCCGCATCCGATTGAAAGGATAAATTGCTACATCACGAGGTTGCAGTTCTGTCGGAACAAAGCTCTTTCGTCCACTGTGCACATTCCGTGGCCACGGAGACGCGGCCGTTTGCAACTGATTTGATTTCACCGCTCAGTTGGCGTAGGGCACAGTTAACGCAAATTTTTACGCGCAAAATGGTTACTATTTTTTGTTCGCAGAGGAGGGTTTTTTTTTTTTGTTTTTTTTTTCTCTTTGGCGTCTTTTTTTTGTTTTTTTTTCTCTTTGGTGTTTTTTTTTTTCATCTCTGAAGGGGCGTTGCTTTTGCTGCTTGAAGAATTGTGCTATTCTCCTCTACGTACCGCCCACATGAAATGTGTGTCGTTCACGTGCGAGCGCCCGCTTGAGTCGCCTGTCGGTTGATGCTTTGGCGTTTTTGCCATTGCTCCCCCCTGCATTTTTTTCCCCCGGTCGTTTCTTTGCGGTTTTGCTTCCTTCCTGCTGCTATCATTTTCTTTCTTTTGTCTTTCCATATTTCGTTCCCTTTTTCTCCTCTTATTTTCTTCCCTTTTTCTTCTCTTATTTCCATTTTTTTTTTTCTTTTTGCCCTTTTCCAATCTTCGCAAAACAGGGGATGCTAAACAACTGCAGTGCTCTGCCTCTTTGTCCCCTTGACGCACAGGGGCATCATTTTTTTAAGGGCAAAAACGAAAACTCCAAAGTGGCGTGGGGGGGGGGCAGTGGTCAAGGCGGGAAAGTTGTAAAATGAAAGATGTGAATTTGACCCCGTCTGCCGAGTCCCTTCCACAAGGACAGCCGGGCAAAGGACCAGTCGGAGGTGCCCCTCCGTACGAACACATGTTGGTACCTGAGTATAGACATCAACATATAGGCTATCATGCACATGAACGTATAAGGCTATCCTGCACCGGAACATATGGGTTAACATGCCCCTGCGCAGACGCTTGCTTACGCCCCCACCTCTGGCTGGCCCGAAAACTAGCAGCGTGAACAGAAGGCGCATCTCTATCTTTGCAGATGAAAAATATGCGCCCTCCTATGTAGGGCCCATTACTAGCACAAATGCAATGCAAAGTGGAAACGCTGCCGCTCTGGTATAGACACCACCAAGGTATGCCTCCCCCGGCGGAATGGCCTGCATAGCCTCTCCCCCCGGTGCGCCGAGGTTCATTCCTATCTTTCTTATCAACTTTCACGTTCCAAAAAAAAAAAAAAAAAAATGCCCAGGGATGGATTCCCCTATGTGTGCTAGCAAGGTCACCTCTGCTTCTAGTCTAATTTTTCCAAACCCATAATTTCTGTGCATCCTAAGAGAAACGTTTCGCTTGTGCGTATGCCTCTCTTCTACATCTGGCGGATGCGCACCCGCCCACACACAGACATTCCCCTCTATGCGCCCTTCTTTTACCTTCCACCACGTTGTTGTTCACTTCTTTTCCCGTCGCGCTCTCCATTTGTGTACCCACCGAAGGGAAGGAACACTCTTTTGAGAAGCTTTGCCACCTGGGCTACCTCGCCAAAGAGGGCATCTAGTTAACCTTTCGAGGGAAGCGCCCGCGGGGGCTCCGTTGTCGGATAAAAGAATGAGAAAAGGAGGTGAGAACGAAGCGGGATAGCTAAGAAGCAAACGAGCGACTGCCAACGTGAATTTGTCTCATTGCCCAGGTTTCTCTCACTATGCATCGTTCAGCCCAGTAGGATAAGCGCAGAAGCCACATGTGTGCGGCACAGCGCGAGTGTGTTATCGCGACTCACGGAACCCTCCGCTTCTCCTACATGGGAAAAGGCCCAAAGAGGAAAGAAAAATCGCAGCCATAGTGGCCTACATAGTGGCGTACATTGTAGCTTCCACAGTGACATCAATATTGACCTCTACCTCGACTTCTATCGCAACAGCAGCGCAGTCTTAACCAACGCGTGAACCGGAAGAGTGATTCGCGTCTCACCCCCGCTCTCCCCTGACATGTTGGGCAGGAATCCACGACTCCCTTTTCTTTCGCATGCCGTTCCAAGTCACCCCTTGCTTCAATCATAAGGACGCCTACACTAGTGTCTTTCCTCATTGGTGTTAGAGAAGGAAGTAGACAGAGAGACGTTGCGAAGCTTGCAGGGAGGCTTCCCGCGACGCGTCTAGCACCTCCCGAATGTCTACACCTCTAGAAAGCCTACACCGCGTACACACGTGTACGCAGCACACATGGCGCAGCTGGAGAGGCACACTCCGATAAAGCAGACGGATTGCTCACCATAAAGTATTGAACGAAATGAAAAAGAAATGCCTATGAAAAATTTTCTCTAACTTTTCTAAGCAGGCGAGTCTTCCAAAATGCGCGAAAGGATACCAACCAAAGCGGACAAGTCGCTTCGGAACGACCACGTGGATGACGGTGACAAGTTCCTCAGTCCCATATGGCTTAGCCATTTCGAAAATTAGAAGAAAGGGAAACTGGGAAGCACTTGCTCTAAGCTCCAGAGTAAAAAGAGTGGAAACCACCATAAGTACAGCTCCAGTTACAATCGTGGAGATACGAACTGCTTCAACCGTGGAGGTGGACTAGGTCACTGTAGAGGCGATGTTGACAAAGGTGATGACGCGACCTTTTTCATCCTCCACAATTTAAAAGAAAACATCCGAAATGGTTCTACACTCGCACATGGAATTGAAAAAGGAAAGCGAAGTCCCATAAGGGAGGAGACAGTCTTTCCTACCCAGTTCGGCTCCACAGACGATGAGAACTTCCTCTTCGGTAAGGAGGTGGTCCTCAGAAGATTGTGCACAGCGTGAGAGGTCCTTCTCATCGCCAGGAAAGGACGCGAGCCAAGGTCAACGAAGCAAGGAAGGAAAAGTACACTTTATGGGCTGAAGGTGCCTTCTTCTTAAGCGGGAAAGCAGGAAAAACAGACATGAGGACAGTGCTCTTCCGACAGATCGAAACGGCCACTGGTGCCACCATACGAATGGGTACCACAAACAACTCTACATCAGCGATATGTACAGCTGCGACGGGAACTTTTTCGGCGCGGACGGAGAAGACGCAGAAGGGGTAAAGGCGCAACAGATGGGTGAATGGAGTGACCGTTCCAAGGGGGGGGGAAGCAGAGCGCAGGGGGCCACCTCAGCAAACTACACAAACGCGGAAGGATGCGAATGATGCGAGGAATGCAAAAAATGAGAAAATCGCATGGGGGGGGAGAATTGCAAAAATTGCCTCATCTGCTGCAGAAGTGGCAATGGGACAACCCAGGCCAGCTCATCTGATCATGACCGTTACCAAGCGGAGGAAGAACAAGGGAAGGAGAGAAAAAAAAAAAGTGACATCAACAGCACTTACGGAGTGCCAAACCATATTGCTTCTCTCTTCTTCAATCTCAGCCACATGCATAAAAATAATTTAAGCAGAGCCGATTGCGTCACGGTGAAAAAATCTTGTAGTCATTGCTGCAAACGGCAGTGGACACTGGGAGTGCGGACGGCCGAACCGGGCGCGGCGGTCAATTTGGCGGTGCATCCCCCCCCCCGACCGCAAAAATGGTAGCCCAGTAATGGCGCCGTGAGAGGAAGTGGCAAATTTTGCGGTGAAGATAGCGCCAAAAGTTCCGCAAAAAGTAGCGGTAAAAATTGCGGCAAAAATAGCGCCAAATTTTGCGGCAACGATAGCGGCAAAAATTGCGCCCAAAATATTGGCAAAAAAATTGGCAAACATATCAGCAAATACATTGCTGAAAACGAAGACGAGGACGAAGACGGAGACCGAGGCGACGGGGAAAACCGCAGCAAAACCCAGGGCCAAAGGCAAAGGAAAGGAATTAAAAAAGCGGGAAAAACAGCAGCGGAAACGAGAAGGACACCACGGAAAGGGTTGACCGAAGCGGGAACTGCAGTTCGCGCGAGGCAGCCACGAAAAATTACCCACAGGGCAGAAGGGGGACGCTGCATGATGATTCGCGTTCCCCTCCGCCCCAGTGGCACTTCGTGAGGAACGGGATACGCGACGAACCTTCTGGCCAGAGCGAAGGGGGAAAGCAGGGGGGCACCCATAGAAGCGGTAATACCGGCAGCAATAGCAGTTGCAGACGTGGTAGCAGCAGGGGAAGAGAGGTCAGCAGCGCGCCACGAAGCGACTGTGCCCACAGTGACCCCCGCTTTAAAAAGAACTCAAAACAGAGCCAGCCTTGGGGCGAACTAACAATGAACAACAACAGTTATTCCCTCCCCGATGCGGAGGGCTTTGCAGAGGGGGGTTTGGACGCGCACAAGGAGAGGTACGCAGAGGAGGAAAATCACCCCCAGAAGGAATTCGAACAGAGGGTTAAGAAAAATAAAAAGAAGAATCCCAAAGGGATCGATGTGGATGGAAGTTTACCCGAAAGAGGAAGAATCGGGGAAGTGGACCGACGAGGCCATCACCCGAGTAATATCCACGAAGAAGAAACCAAAGAAAGTACGTCCAAATATACACACATAGTAACTAGCCAAAAAAAGAAGAAGAAAAACTCAAGTGAGATTCACGATGAGGGGAATATCAATGACGAGAAAAAGACATCTATGAAGGACAACGTGTACGAGAATTTCATAAGGGAATACCAAAATTTGCAATCGTTGTTTGCGTTTAATAAGGACAAGATGGGGGAGGAAGAGGAGGAGCGGAAGGAGCCGCAGAAGAAGGACGAACCCTTTGGAGGATCACTCAGTAGAGTATTCGACAAAGACGTGAACGAAAGCTTCCTAAGTGAAGATGTCTTGTCGAAGAATCACCTCCGCACGGTGTTAACAAGTGATGGGTACACCAACTCGAAGGGAGAAGAACCCTCCCATGATGCAAAGCAGGGGAAGCGAGGGAAGTCTAGTGAGTCAAATCGAAGCGATAAACGGGTGGAATCTTTGGAGAAACTCTCATTCAATTTTGTCCCTAATAATCATACAAAATCGATTGACAAGGGAGAAGTTGAAGTGATTCCCAGGAAGGATTCCCTTCGAAATGGTGGCAAAGGGGTTGGTGGAAATGACGATAGTGGCAGCAGTGGGGTGGTTTCTATTGGAGATAACGGACAGGGGAAGACCAACTCGAGTGGAAAAGAAAAAAGCAGCGGGGTGAACGAAGGAGTGACACATGCACACGCTATAGAAAAGAACAGGGGGGGCTCAAACCCAGCAGATGTGGACCGCTCCGAGGGGGGCGACGACAAAAAAAACAAAACAGAAGGAAGCAGCAGATATGTGAAACGAGAATCGAGTGGTGGAAGTGTGCAGGGGATGAGACAAATTGGAAGTTTCCAGAGAGGCGCGAAGGGGAACTCCCAAGATGGAGAGACTGACATGAACAGGGCGCCAGATGAGAATTCAGATTTGTTGGAACGCAGCGATCTTCTCCAACGCGACGATCTGCTTGGGAAGACATCCCTCTTCAGCAACAAAACGGTACCAAACGAAAACAACTATTTTGAATACGAAGCGAACAACTCGAAGAAACTGCTTCAAAAAAAGATGAGCAACATATACAGCATGAACGGATCGAACTTGACGTTCCACCAGGATTTTTTTAAAGACATTTTATTATTAAATGAAGAAAAAAAAAAAGAAAAAAGAAAAAAAAAATCGAGCAAGCAACACAATTTTGATCACTTCGATGAGCTGTCCTATTTCGCCGATGTGAAAAATGGGAAACTTTCAAAGCACAGGAATAATGAATGCACTCACCAGGAGGATGAATTTATCAAACGTTTGAGAAGGGAGAAGTGGGGTGACAGGAAGGGCAGCAGTGCTGGGAAGGGCGTTGCAAGGGGGAGGAAGAGCTTGAAGGGAGAAGAAGAAGAGAATGAGGAGGAGGGCGACGAGCAGGATGACGAGCAGGATGACGAGCAAGACGACCAGAAGGACGACCAGCAGGATGACCAACACAGCGACGATGACTATGAAGACGACCAAGTGGAGAGGGGGAAGGCCGCAGGGGAAGACCTTTATAGGGAAAAAAGTGATGACTATGGCGACTATGATGGGGAAGGCGCAGAAGGACGCAGTGGTTACGAACACGACGATCGTGATGGTGATAATAGCTGTGGTCACGAAGACCTTCACGATGGCCACCACCTGGAAAAAAAACCGCAGGAGTCGAGCGGAATTCACAAAGAGAGAAGGAAGAAAAAAAAATTCCAGGGAGAGCTCACCAGGAAGAGCAAAAGTGGGAAGCTGGAAAGGGTGAAGATCGTGGAGGAAGAGGAGAAGAACAAACCACACAAGCGTAGGAGCGTGAAGGAGAAGCGGAACTCCAGTCGAACCAACAACAATTCGATTTGCTCCCTAGGGGATGATGACTTTTATGATGACAAGGGAGGAAATTTCCCTTCCCATGACGGGGGAGGCCGCCTTCACGACGCGGTAATTGCAGAGGACGCCCCCGATGACAACCTCTACGTGGATATGCTGGACGATCTCCCAAGAGATGATCTCCATAACGGGATCCTAGCTTACTCAGACGATGTGCATAACGCAGAAGAAGGAGCAACCTCGGAAAAGGCAAAAAGAAAACGAAAGGGCAGTCGACGAAAAAAAGACAATTTTAGGGAAGAATACATGAAGGTGTTTTTCAGCTCAGTGCTCGATAACCAACTGTATAGAAAGAATCTGAACGGTAAAGACTTCCGTCACAGTTTTGCCCTAGAGGGGGATCAGCAGCGGGAAGAAGACGTCGGAGAAGACGACGGAGAAGACGAAGGAGACAATCGACACGAGAGAAACGCGCGAGAAAAACATATGCTGAGGAACATCTCCAAAGTAATCCGAACGGAAAATATAAACACCGAGATTGAGATTCTGCGAAACGAAATTCTGCAGACGAAGATGTCCAGAGACAGCCTATCCAATGCGGAGAAGAGAAAGGGCGGACACAAAATTGGCAGCCATGTGGAGGTGACCCATAGGAAGAAGAAGTTCTACGATAAGGAGGAAGAGAAAAGAACGAGCTACAAAGGGGACTACAAAGTGGACCCCCGGTCAGGCAAAGAGGGAAGTCATCACAATACGTTTGCTTCCACATACTCGAAGGAGGAAGATGATGATTACTATACCTTCCACCATGAAAAGAAAAAAAGAGAATCTCACGTAAAGCTGAAAGATGCTAACTTCGAAGACGATGACAGAGTTAAAAAATTAAAAAGCAGAAGAAGATTCCCAGGGAAAGATACAGTCCACTCGTTTAATGACGAAGGGAGTGGGATACCTGCAGAACATGGAAACAACAACAGCGGCAGCGGAGGAGCAGGACTGCACCTGAACAAAAGCCTCGAATTTTTTTCCAACAATTTTTTAAGTCTGAAAAGATTAATCGAAAGAAAAAGTGTCGACACAAATTACGACGCAAAGAGGGAAGACGATTACGTAGACGGGGCAGACGAAGAAGTAGACTTTGACGTAAAGAAGAAAAAAAAACATTCCCACGATGATTATGAGGATGTACAGATGATGAATAGAAGCGGCCACAGGAGCGGCCAAAAGACTAGCCGCGCACTCAGGATTGATAATTTTTTTGGAATGAATAAACGGAACAGTGATTCTTTAAGCTTTTACCCGAGCTTCACTAAGGAGGATGGAAAAAGTGGAAAGGGCGACCACCGCAAGAAGGGGCGCGGACGTAGGGATAGCGGAGAGCGCTTCGACTCGGGCTTCGGCGCGTGGTTTGGCACTGGCTTCCGCTCCGATTCCGGCGGGGAGCACACTGGGACGGCTCGGCGCGCGCAGAGAGGCGCAAACGGTGTGGAAGACGCGGAGGGTGGAGATGACTCGCAGGGTGGAGATAGTGTGGTGGATGCGGAGGATGGAGATGATCTGGAGAACACAAATGGCGTGGTGGATGAGGAGGATGGAGATGATCTCGACAACGCAGATGGTGTGGTGGATGGAGACTACGCGGATGATCCAGTTCCAAGTTCCAGACGACGTAAGGGGGAGAAGACCTTCTCCGCAGGAAGAGCGGCGCACGTGGTGGCCGGCCGCGCAGCTGGTCGTTCGACTAAGGGTGCTTCACGCGGCAGGGCCGAAAAGGACGCAGCGGAGGGAAAAAGCGGTGAGGAGAAGCTACAGAGTGAGGAGAAGCTACACAGCGAGGACCAACTGCACATTGGCGGACCCCCAAAGAGCCACAAGAACGTGAAGAACATCTTGCTCTCCCTAGAGTTAAGCAACGAGGACAAAATATACAAAGTCAGGAAGATTTTGTATTACTCGTCTAGTGAGGAGAAGAAGCTCATGCTCAATGAGATATTAAATACACTGTATGTGTACCCCCAGCTGTACGTTGCTTGTATTATCTGCTTGTTTTATTTATTCATTTTGGATAACGAATTGTTTGAAAGGAATTTCAATTCGGATGATTTGGTCTATCTGTTTAATGATAAAATTGACTTCAGATATGCAGAGTGGTTTCTGAAGACATACATTTTCTATAAGTTTAAGTTTTCCAGTGGGACTCATTCCAGTGAGTACTACAAGAATTGTGTCCGGAGTGCTGTTGGGAGTGACGGCAAGCGGGGCAGTGTTGACTTGGAGGAGGGGGAGGCATCCCTCGAGGGAGGGCCTGTGTCAAACGGGGATGAAGTGGCGGTGGAAGAGGCAGGGAAAGCAGAGGGGGAACAGGCAGACCAAGCGGCAAAAAAAACGGAAGACAAAGCGGAAGACGAAGCTACAGATAGGCTTAGCGATAGGACCGCCAACCACCGAGTAACCGCCATCGCGCGAGACAGGCACATAAAGAACAAAATGTTCGACATTTTCTTCGAGGGGTACCACTCGAGCGTGGACCCCACGGACAACTACTTCTTCGAGAGGAAGAGACACATGGCGAGGGGAGGAAGGGATGCAAACGACCTCTGGAAAAGTATAGAGAAACTGAAATGTGTCGGATACAAAGAATGCAAAACGTTACTAAAGTTATGCTTAAAAAATGAAAAACAGAAAAACATTAATGAGATAAAAGCAAGTAAAATACGAAACTTAGTCATTTCAATCTGGTCTAATATCTATACCTCTCGTCCGAAGAAATCTTTTCTGAAAATAATCTTTAATTGGCTCAATAGCAGGGAAGACGATTTAAGCAAAAAAAAGAACTTACTTTATTTGCTGCAAGAAGAGAAGAAGAAAAACGTCCATTTGCAGAAAATCTGTTTTACATACTTTTTGAAGCATATAATTCGATATAAGGAGGAGTGCTCAAATGATTTGATCTACTCGCTGTACCTAATTGAGGAGAGTGAATTAAAAAGATATTCTAGGGACTTTTTTGAAATGAACCGAATCGATGTTAATCAGTTTATCTCCATCTGGAATGTCCTGTGTATCCTTTTTTGGGATACGAAGAAGATTAACGACTTTGCCTTTTTGCATAAGAGCAAATTTTACTACTACGATTTTATGCTCATTTTTTTTAGAGCGTTCTATGAGTATGTGTGTGTCAATAAAGGCATCGAGCGGGGCGCACTCTACTTGAGGAAGGCAGTGCCCGCGGAGGGTGGAGCGACAGCAGGAGTGGCAGCAGCAGCGGCAGCCGCATCTGGAGCAGAAACAGCCGATGCCGCCGCTCCCCCCCGCAGGAGCACCTCGTTGTCTAACTGCTCCTCCAATAGGGATGACACGCCGGAGGATGAAGGCGATGGGTACCTGAACCTGTTTGACGTGGAGAACATAATTAACAAATTTAACTTCGACGATTTTGTCAGCAATGAAATGCGCAGCAGCAGCTACTTCGATGCCTTCCTGGGGGGAGGATCCTGGGCCAGGCGACCAGGTACGGGAGAGGCGAGTTACGCGGTGAGATCGAACATCGATACGAATGCAGTTGGAAGCCTCCCTCTGAGTGCACTACGAACCACGCACACCAACGAACTTGGCCCAACGGGGGACCATTACAGAGGGGTGGTTTCCGGTGCGTCTCACCAACGGTGTAGCGTCGACGGCGTAGCAGCGGACACTTTGCAGACCCCACCTTACACCACTCACGCCTCTTATTCCACCCATTTTGCAGAGCCCTTCCCTGCGGATAAGCCGAGGGAACCCACAATCCAGGGCGGCCTACAGCCCACCTTCGCAAGGAACAGCGAGAGAAGCGCATACCCAAACGACAGCAACGAAATGGAGAATTTACTCCTCCTAGGCATCTGTATCAAGATTGTTATCTGTAGAATATCGAACCTCCTGAATGCCAAGTCATGCCTAGAGCAGTTTCATTATTTTCTAAACAATCCAAAACTTGGATTCAGGACCTTTAAAAATGCGCATCTGGTTCTTGTTTATTTCATTCCCTTTTTTAAGAGGTACTTTTTTCTTTGGAAATTTATTGAGCACGAAATTGATGTAGAGATTATGAGGCTCCTTCAGGACGTACTTAATGACTTAGAACTGATTCAGGCTTCTTCCTCCTTGGGGAGTGTCTTTCCCGGTGTCGGCACTCCGCATCAGTTGTTTGGAGTGAGCAATCCACCACGTGTGGATGAAATGGCACAGGGAAAGAACCTCTATGATCGGTGCCCCGAAGGGCGGCTCCCCCAAGGGCGCCTTCCCGAACGATTCCAGCCCCCCTTCGGAGAAAGATCCTACCTGAGGAGCAGTACGTGCAGCTCTCAAAACAGAGGTGCGTTCCCAACTGAAGGAGAAAAGAAGATAAACACCTTGGAGCATTTTTACCGGAACGAAAAGTTGAATTTGTATTCAGATAGGAAACACACGATGGGGGGAAGTGGGCCGAATGGGGAGAGGACGCATGAGGATGGCGTCTTCTTTGCCAGTGGGCGGGGAAGGGGTGATAGGATCCTCCAGAGCAGTGGTCACCAGGGTTATAATGGCAACCCTCACGTGAGGAACGGAGGGAGGGGGAGGGGATCAACACCCATGGGCGGGGTGAGCATATCTCAGATGAGCATACCCCAGATGGGCGCAGTTCAGATGGGCGTGGCCCTCTGCCGCAGTGAAGAAGACACGGATGAAAACTGCATCACCTACGACGACATGTTTAGAAATTACGACAGCGAAGGCAACTCGGAGGGAAGAGCCTGCCTCGATGAGAGTTGCAATGTTAAGGAGTATATAACCAGTCTACACTTTAACAATCCGGTTGAGGAGAGAATACTCTCCAGGAAGAAGGGCTCTGCCTCGCTATGTGGGGAGAGGAAAGCAGGGAGAGACAACGACGACGGGGAGGAGTCTGCCACCAACGGTGACCAGGTGGAAAAAGAAAGTTATCATAACAAGGAAGCAGGCGCCGCTCTGGGAGAGGAAAACAGATCGACATATCCACACGAATCGAAAGGGGACCTATTCGAATCGAACCCCATGCGTGTAGGAATATTTCCCATGGACTCTTCCACCTCCAGGCAAAGTTTATCCAGCCAGAATTATCACATCAGCAGAGGGGAGTATAAAAATGGAGGGACAAAGGAGCTATCGCATGGGAAGAAGAGTAGCGGAGGAGGAGCGGCGGGGGGAGGTATTACTTCTATGATGATGCCACCTGACCCGTTCGCAAGTGAGAACATCGTGATGAAGAAATTCCCATCCCTGGGGGAGCTGCAGTCTGAAGAGGAGGAGAAGAAACAACAGAAGGCGCAGAAGCAGCCGAAGGAGCAGAAGAGTGCAGTGGATCTGGGCCCCGAGTCGGCCAAGGGACTGCCATTAAGCACTGAAAGGCAAAGCAAGGAAAAGAAAAAAAAAGACTCTCTGAAAAGCAACGCAACAGCAAAACGAGACGGAAATAACCCCAACATCGTCGCCAATCAGACGGAACAGATTGGCAGACACGCCATCAATGGACCGCTAAATGCATTCCCGTATGAAAATCCGATGCAGGATGTCACCCCCCTTGGTAGTGCAGTCAGTAGGAATATTTGTATAAAAAGGAACCCCCTTAGTGATAACTATCAGGAGGTGGACTTCACGACCAGCATTCCGAGAGGGAAGAACAGATCAGGGGAGACGAACCAATTCGGAGAGACGACCAAATCGGGAGAGACGAACAAATTGGGAGGAGCGACCAAATCGAAAAGGAGAGGAACTGCTCCAAAGTATCTCATGCTAAAGGTAGACAATTCTCAGTTCAACAAAATGACGAAGGGTAAGCTGAAGCATCCACCGATTGGATTGGTAAACTTAGGAAACACATGTTACCTGAATAGCCTGCTTCAGGCCCTATACAGCACCGTGTCCTTCGTGGTGAATTTATATCGGTTTAATATTAGAGAGGATCCAAAAGACGGAGGGCAAAACAATTCGAATCCATTTGCGGAGAAGGAGAGCCCTACTTCTGGGCCCAATGGAACCAACAGCCCAAAGGGAGCAATCCACGGGAATAGAAGCATGTACGGATTAAGTAACCTGAATAGCTCACTAGGAAAAATGAACACTCTGAGTAGGCTGAATACACTCAATGGAACAATCCCCATCAGCCATGTAACAACAGAAGAGTCGGAGAGATTTCTGCAAGAGTTAAAAAATTTCTACATTATAATGACAACGACGAAGAAGACATACGTTTCGCCTGACTGCATTTTGGGTCTCCTCCCACATGAGCTGAATAATCGAAACCAACAAGACGTGACAGAACTGCTTAGATACATTTTTGACAAATTGGGAGGATCAAGTAAAGAGTTCCTACGATTGATATTCTCAGGTGTTGTTGTTCAGAAGGTCCAATGTCAGAAATGTTTCTTTGTCTCGAAGAAGGAGGAAGTCATTCACGATTTGTCCTTCCCTGTTCCTGTCAAGGCGTCCGAGAGACTATCCATTCAGAAGTTTTTTGATACCTTTGTGCAGAAGGAGAAGATCCATGGATCAAACAAGTACCGCTGCTCCAAATGCAACAAAAAGAGGAACGCCCTCAAGTGGAACGAAATCGTCTCTCCGCCTTGCCACTTCATATTGATCCTTAACAGGTGAGATGGGCTAGCGATGAGGATGGATGAGGAGCGATGTAGCGGTTGCTCACAATGTGTAGTTATGCTGCGTTACGGTTTTTTGTGCAGCGTCCAGGGAGCTTCCACACAGCGGGCAGCAGCGATTGTGTGTGTCCACTTCTTCCCCCCTCTGCACACACCACTATACCCACTTCTTCTCCTCCCTCAGATACAACTGGTCCTTCAGCTCCAACGAAAAGAAGAAAGTCAAGACGCACGTGAAGGTTAACTCGAAGATTGTCGTCAACAACTTTGACTACAAGCTGTATGGAGGCATCATCCACGGAGGCTCGTCTGCCTCCTCCGGCCACTACTACTTCATCGGGAAGAAATCTGAGCGGGATCCGCAGGACGAAGCGAATGAATGGTACCAGATGGACGACTCGGCGGTCACCAAGACGAGCTCTAAGAGTATTAATAGAATTTCTAAGGACCCCTCCAACGACCACACTCCATACGTTTTGTTTTACCGCTGCAAGCAGGCGCCCCCCTCCCCTGCCCTCCACTTCTAGGCGGCGCCACGGGGGCTGCGGGATGTGGGTGTGTGGATCATCACGTGGACATGTGCTCCAACGGGCACAGTGTGCCAGTAGAGCGGTGCCCATAGCTGCTTCGTACAAATTCGCCCCGTGAATTTTGCGCGTCAGTGATCTGATTTGATCTGATTTGATTTCATTTGATTTCATTTGATTTCATTTCATTTTTTTCTTTTTTTTTTTTCTTTAATTCCATCCCTTTTCCCTTATCTGATGCGTCCTTCTAACCACTTTTACGTCTTGTGAGCCAGCCAGGAAGAGGCTCCATTTTGCAATCTTCATGTAACCTCCCTTTTGCGACACCGATTACGCGCTCGCGGAGTGCGACGTGATGACCTTTTTTCACGGAGGCTTCCACGATCCTGTGTTATGCCTCCGTAAATGGACAGCACAAGTTGGCAACTTCTCAGCCCCCTCGCAACTTCTCCCTTCCGGAAATATCAGTCAGCTGGCTCGTTTGCCCCCTTTACAAAGCGGGACTAATGTTGAGCAGACCCCCGTGATAGAGCGACCTCTACGCGGGTGATCATGAGAAGAGTTTTCGTTTTCCGCCCCGGTGAAGAGAAAGGCGTAATAATAGAGGACACTTCCAACACGGAGAATAGGTTGGGGGCTGTGCTGCGAATTACCCTGGGCATTACGCTGCGTATCACGCTGGAGGATCCCCTTTAAGGCGAGCTTGGCTGCGCGCCGCTCTCCCGAATCGGTGTGGCCCCACAGAATGGCCCGAGCGGCGCGCGTCACTCATCGCCCCCTTGAGAGGTGCCTGCTGCTCTTCCTGCTTGTCCTCTTCACCACAGCACATTCGAAGCGGGTGGAGCATGCCCTACGGAGGGGTCATCTCCGAGTATCTGATTTTCGCTTAGGGAGGAGGAGGCCCCCCGCAGTGGTCCAGACGGTAAATCATTGGAGCGTTCGTTTGGAGGGCAAGCCAAAAGGAGGGGGGGGGCCCAAGCCGAGCAGAAAATCTTGCCCAAAGTTCTCCTTTCTGAACGGCGCGGTAAGGCGGCCCCCCGAATGGCGGCTCCGGCAAGAAGGAGGCCACTGCGGCTCCGGCACATGCGGAGGATGTGGCTGTCCCAATACGGCACAGAGCGCATGTACGCCCAAAGAGGGGGAAAAAGTCCTTTACCTCGTCAGTCCCAGAGGCTTCTGCAAAGGGGTCAGCAGAGCCATCGAGACGGTGGAAGAATGCCTGCGAATGTTCAAGCCACCAATCTATGTGAAGCATAAAATCGTGCACAACGATATTGTCTGCAGACAGTTAGAAGAAAAGGGAGCAGTCTTTATCGAAGACTTGAATGAGGTGCCCGATGGGAATATTTTAATCTATTCAGCCCATGGGATCAGCCCCCAGATAAGAGAACTCGCAAAAAAAAAAAACCTCATCGAAATTGATGCCACGTGTCCTCTAGTTAGCAAAGTGCATGTATACGTTCAGATGAAAGCAAAGGAAGGATACAAAATTATTCTGATCGGTTACAAGAACCACGTGGAGGTAGTGGGTACCTTTAACGAGGCGCCGGACTGTACCTACATCGTGGAAAATGTAGCTCAAATCGAGGAGTTGCCACTCTCGGAGAAGGACAAACTTTTTTATGTGACCCAGACGACGTTAAGTATGGATGACTGTTCTTTAATTGTGAAGCGACTAAAGGAGAAGTTCCCCCACATTGAGACTATTCCGAGTGGATCCATATGCTATGCCACTACGAACAGACAAATGGCACTGAATCAGATTTGTCCCGAGTGCGATCTTACTATCGTCGTTGGAAGTCAGTCATCGTCAAATGCGAAAAAGTTAGTTTACTCGTCGCAGCTGCGAAACACTCCTGCTGTGTTGGTGAACAGTGTAGACGATTTTGATTTTTCCTCCCTGCGAGATGTTAGGAAAATCGCTTTGACCTCCGCTGCTTCCACTCCAGAGGAACTAACACAGAAGTTTGTTGATGTGCTTACGAAGGAGCCCTTCGGGTACACGTTGCGCCCATTCGAACCTATACAGGAGAACGTCCCCAAGTGGAAACTGCCGAAAAATTTGATGGGCCTCATCGAGGAGCGCAAGAGCGAGCAAGGCACGCAGAGCTGAGCTGGTGCGGTGCGGAGGCAATATGGCGGTTTGTTGGGAAGACAGCACATTTACGGCTCCCCCGCTACGAGGGATGGGCAGCTTGTGTCCTCGTGGATAGGAAAAAAAAGAAAAAAAAAAAAAAAAAAGAAAACACTTAACAGTTGCACATGGCGCCGAGCCCCCTCAACAGTGTTTGTCCGAATTGAATTAAAACTGATTTTTTCATTTTTGCAAAAAATGGCTCCTCATCGGTTGAGAGCAGATTGCGTAAGGGAAGGCGCGGTACAATCGAGTGAGCCGTTTTGGCAGTACTTACACACAGTCCGATCCGTATAGCTTCTCCCCCATGATCGCTTCGGTCAAGATGGCTCTACGTCCCAGCCGCTTCCCGTCCCTACCGCTACCATATCGGCACCCCGCCGCTACTCTACCGCTACCCCCTCCTAATTGTCGACGATGGAGACGTGGTGGCGCCAGTACTTGACCGATTCGAGGTACTTGTCTCTGTTCAAGCTGATGCCGCTGCCACCCTCGCTGATGAGCGTATTGCGCAACATCGTGATGGGAGTCATGGGTAATTCGTAGTCCACATTCTGCGGCTTAATGCAGATGATGGAGTAGAGACAATTGGATTTCCTATTAGGCACTGTCTTCGTTTCTTTATTCTCCTTTTCGATCTGTTCCCGTGAATATAGAATGAGGTCGAGGTACTTTGCCTTGATGATGTCCTTCACGTCCTTCTTTGAGATCCATCTTATCAATACAGGCAGTTCATTGTCCCTTCTAGAAATATAATCTGTTTTTATCAGATCTCTATTCTTGCTATTAATTTCTATTGTCTCCACGGTCGCCTCGGTGAAGTTTTCAACAAAGATATGCTTACAGAAACCAGCATACCCTGGTACAACTTTAATCTTCTTTTTTCGTATCAGTTCATTCACTTTGTCGAGAAACTCCTTCTTATCGTAAGGGATAAATGCACATGACTTCTTCGTCTTATCAAATTGTTTATAGCAGAATTCGTCGAGGTCTACCTGACAGAACTCCATTTCGACTTGTGTGGAATTGGTTTGTAAATGGTCTGTTTGGTGTGGCGGCAGGGGGGATCCCAGGGGTGCTCTTCCTGGGTGTTCGTACTGGGGGGACTTGTTCTTCCTCTTCGCGGAGAAGTGTCTCACGGGGGAGGGCACATATCCCAACAGGGGTCGCGTTACAGAAGAGTATCCCAGTAACAAACCCTGCGCAGCCGCACTAAACAGGCGCATACCGCTTTCTTTTTTTTTCTTCTTTTTTACCACTGGCGGGGGGGGGGGTAGCTGCGACGATAAGAGGAACACTTCGAACAGCGGCCACTTTTAAGGGTCACCAAAAAGGTAGTACCGTATCTACACAAAGGGGAATTTATTTTGGAGCCTCTCGATGAACCAATTGGATAGGTTTACTCTCCCCCGCGGGGAAAAACTTCCCACGGGGGCCATGCGGGCATAGGATGTGGGGGGGTCCGACACGCTCCACCGATCCGCTGCCCTACCAATTCGGCGCCACCCGTAGGCACAAAAACAGTTCAGCGACCTCTTCGCGGAGCAGAACAAGCCAGCACGAAGCATCCCACCACGAAGCAGCCCTCCCCTTGAGTGGGCCATTCTTTAAAAAGGATGTTGTCCCCGCTTCCATGGAGACCCACTAACAGCTGCTAACGCCTGCGAACCACTGCGAACCCCTGCGAAAGCTTGGGAACGTTTTTTTTTTCATTTTCCCACTCATTCCACTGCCCATTATGCGCCCAACGGCAAACCTAAGCGGAGACACCCAGATGACACGCAGGAAGTCACTCCCACAATGAAGCGCGCGTCCCCAG
Organism: Plasmodium inui San Antonio 1; assembly: GCF_000524495.1. Classification (NCBI taxonomy): domain Eukaryota; phylum Apicomplexa; class Aconoidasida; order Haemosporida; family Plasmodiidae; genus Plasmodium; species Plasmodium inui. The sequence goes on along the minus strand of NW_008481855.1, from coordinate 90,281 downwards.
TCAGCAGCGCCCTCAAGCGTGTCACCGACGCCAGCATCCCACCCACCCGCAGAAGGGGCAGAGGCGGAGGAAGCGGCGGAGGAATCAGCGAGGGGATCAGCGGTGGGATCAGCGGTGGAAGCAGCCAAATGGGCAGACACAACATAGAGCGACGCTACTTCTGCTCCTCCAAACGGATCTGCCACCCCACGGGGAAAGAAGCCAATGTCCCAAGGATTGTAACACGTGGGAATCCTTCCTACAGCCCACGACTTCGGGATACACTCTCTTCCCATTATAGCACCACAAAAAAGGGAAACAAAAAATGGGACGCAACAAAGGGCAAGGCAACCGATTTTAAAAAAAGCAACGTCATAAGCCTCATCAATGGAGTCAAGCAGATTAAGGAAGAAAGCGCCACCCCACTGGTGGATCTCCTAGTTGGTCTAATTCTACAGGTTCGATACGATGAGGGAAGTCTCACCCGAATGAAAGAAAAACACACCATCGGGTTCCTTTGGGCTATGTCCAAAATTGTTAATCTTGTGCAGGAGAAGAGACTGATGAGTGAAGAGGTGGTCCTAAATTGGAAGGCTCTGTTTCTCTACTTTGCGCACATGTATATGCGGCATGCTATTCATTTGGAGAGTGCTCAAAGGAACGACGTGGATGTGCGGCAGTATGTCTTATCCGTCCTTTCGCTCCGGATTGGGGGAGCCGACTTGGCCAAATTGTCCACCTCAGCGTTGTGCAACGGGGGCGAGTTTGCTAAGTGTCTGTTCGAGTGGCGAAAGAGGAGGCACGGGGTGAGACATGCCCCAGGAGGGGAACATCACTCAGGCGGAAACCACCCAGTGGGGAACCCCCCCCGTGTGGTGAGCGAAACCACCTCCCCGAACGATCTCTTCCGAATTTTCAGCTCCTCCTCTATTAGCAAAATGGTTATCTCTGTGCAGAGGTACATCCTGCACACAATTGAACGGCACTCGTTGGACATAAAGACTATTCTAAACTTCCTCGAAATGGCTAGCCGAAATTGGGAGGGCAAATTCAAAGACGCGATAATCCAAGTACTTCTGAGGAAGATGCAGGTCCCCCCAAATCAAATCCATAACTTTACCATCTTCAATCTATGCCGATTTCTCAATATCACGGTGAATTACGGTCTTCAGAAGGGCACAACGGAACAGCCACAGATTGCGGTCATCATCGACCTGCTGCTGAGGGGGCAGAGTTACCTACCCAATGGACAGAGTTACCGTTTTGGCTTGCCCCCCCAGGGAGGTGCCGCCTACAAAGGTGGTGTTTACGAGAGTACCGTCTGCAAAGGGGCTCCCAATGAACGAAGAGACAACCTCCTCGCTGCTAACACTTTGCCAAACAAGGAAAGGGAAAGCCCATGTAGTACGTGGCTGCTTCACGCTAACGAACGAGATTTGTCCTCCCTAGTGAGGGACTTCTCCAGATTGGCCGTCCGGAATAATCAGCTGTACAGATTACTCGTTGAGTGTTTTCTCCTCAAATTGGGTTGTTGCCCTAAACATGAGCGTCACGACGAACGTCACCGCGAGCGTCACCGCCAGTATGAGCGCCACTCTGGAGACCCCCCGAAATCGGAGTCGAAATTAAAACAAGTTAGAATCACGCTCAGCATGGGAGAAGATCCAAATGAGGATTCCCCCAAGCGTTACGAAACCAAATTGGAAAGACAAAAGAGGGGTATCCAGGACACTGCCACAAGCATGAACGTAGTAATGACCCCTCAGGAGGTGCGGAACTGGGTAGACATTTTGGTAGGGTTAGCCAATGTCAACTACCACTACGATCCCTTTGTCCGGTGTTTTATTCAAAAGATGGTCATAAAAAGAGGAAACATCTTCTTCACCGTAGAAAACATACCCAATATTGTTCTTTCCTTGAGAAGCTTACTCTCGTTGGGGTACGACCAAATGGACACACTGTCCCATTTTTTCGATTTCTTAACCCGCAATTTTAGGGATGTCCAGATGAAACAACTGATAATGATTTTTTATGCAACGTATTGCTACATTGTGCATAGGTACAACATGGCGAGTGTGAAGTATGTCGGGAGTCGAAATATGCTTTTCTCCGTGGCGGGAGGGGGCGGCGGCGAGAACATGGGTACACAAATGGATGAACAAATCGATGTAGCTGCAGGAGCTGCGGATGATCCAGGTGGACCCCAATTTTACGAGCGAGAGACCCCCCTGACCGACATGCCGCCCCAACGCACGCCACACAGATTGACCAGCAGCGATGCGCATGTCCCTTCCCCACGTGAACAAGTCGAAGAAGCCAAGGCACACCTGTTCCAACACCTGCGGAGATTGGAAGGAGCGATATTGCAAAGAAAGAACGAAATCGACTCCATGCAGGGGGTGGTTAATTTTTTCTTCGCTCTGTCCAGCACCATAAACACGTTATCGGTTGAACTGTACGACTTTTTTTACCAGTCATTTTGGCGCATACTGAAGGGGCAGATGGGAGCCGACGGGAGACCTGCACAAGGGCGAAATGCAGACGGGCGAAATGCAGAGGACACGATAAAGACCCAAACCGTTGTTCAGATTTTCCTGCTACACTACAGAAATAACGTGGTACACAAGACCCTGCTGTCGCATTTGCTCCGCATTCTGGAGACCTTCCCGCAGGTGGATATTCACAGTCTGTACCCCATCACTTTTGTATGTTGCCACTTCAATATAATAACCATGGCCTTCTTGAAATTTGTCTTGCGAGTTCTTCTGGGGGAGATGGCAAAGGGGGAACCTCACCAGGAAGCTGCCAATAGTGCCAATGGTGCTAATTGGTCTTATCAGGCTAATGGCGATAACTGGGCTGGCGGGAGGCACCGCATCGGAAACGACCATTATGATGCCCCCTTGGGGGAAGGGTCAAATAGGTTTAGCAGCTGCCCGGTTGCCCCACCCACTGGAAGACACACAGAAGAAACACACCACCTGTACAGTAACGATCAACAGGACACAGTCAACAAAGTCGCCAAATGCGCGTGGTCCCTACTTTTAAGTAGCACCTTCCTAGAGAGCTCCATAACTACCTTTGCCAAAATGTGCATCTTGCTAAGGAGAACATTTTCCGGCAGATTCCATTGGAAAGAGGAGGACTACAACATGCTGAATCAAATGTTAGTGTGTTTAAATATGTATTACAAGAAAAATAGACGATTTTTTCATTTGAAGAAGGGAAAGCTTCGCATCTCTACCTCTTTTTATATACCCTACTGTGTAGTTAAAGAAACAGTGAGAAGAAACAAAATGTCTTTCCACCAGAAAGTACACATGTCCAGCTTTCAGTACAAACTTTGTGAATATTTGAAGAAGAAAAAAATTATGTACAAGTCAGAATATTTCTTGAAGCGCGGTTTCGTGGTCGATTTTTTGGTTCTGAAAAAAGGAGAGCCACATCTCCTGCTGGAGGTGGACGGGATTTACCATTACAACATGTCAACGGATGAGAGGAACTACGAGATTGGACATAACGGCATGCACTTGTCCAAAAATGGAAGGACAGAGTTCCGCAATAATGTGCTGCGAATACTGTACGACTTGGAGTTTGTGTGCATCCCCTGGTTTTTCTTTCATCAGCCCAGGTCATTCCAGCGCCTGGAGGGGTTGCTGTCGGGGAGACCATCGCGTTTCGCGCCGTGTTATGAGGGAGGTAGCAGAACGCGCTCATGTGACAGTGAGGCGGCATCGATGTCCCATTAGGGAAGCCTCTACAGCGCAACAAGAGTGCTGTCTCGCCCCTCTGATGTTGTGCAGAGGGCCGCCGCTCGGAAAAGCCGCATGTTTCGTTATGTCAGATTAGTCTTTTTTCCCAGTTTTTTCTGTTTTCCCAGTTTTTCCTTTTTTGTCTGATTCGTCTTCTTTTTCCGGTTTATCCGTTTTGTTCCCCTTTATTCCGCGTTCCCCCCTCCTCCGCCTTTTTTTCGTGCTCAAATAAACGATCAGCCAGTGGGCCTCACGTGGAACCCGGCTTCGAGTTAAAATATCCCATCCTAGTGTACGTCCCACAATCGTAAAAAGAAAAAACGCGCTGCGTAAGTAGAGTCCTACATTGGTGCGGTTGAGAGGGCCATCAAATGGGCACCCTGGACATGGCTAGCTTTAACTCTAACGAGGTAGCCATTTTGCAAAAAAAAAAAAATGCATTGAGTTGCGTTGAATGGGATTGCCTTTTTCTGACTTGTTCAGGTAAAAAGGTGCTCTTTTGGGTTTTTTTTTTCTTTTTTTTTGCCTCATTGCACACACAAATTAGTGCGCACCGGGAAGGTACGAACGAGTGCGTCTTCCCCGTCGGCAATTCTGGAAGGGCCAATTTCTTGCACCTGTTCGAAGGCAGGGAGTTGCGCCCGAACAGGCGGACACACAGAGGGTACAATACAATTAAGATAAAGAACCAGTGGGAAAAACCTAACCCGATGGTCACGAACACACATATAGGGGCGAACTGAACATGGAGGAATCTAGCAAGAAGAAGGAAAGAAACGGGGTGTTGGAAAACTTCCTCAGGAAAGGCATAGACATTAGCAAATTTTCGACTAGGAAAAAATATGCTCTGTTGATGTTGTTCTGTGTGTACATAATAACCTGCGTGGGGATATTCTTTAACTGGATTTCTTTGTCGGATTTTTTTTATCACGGAAATGTGTACATAGACGATTGCAAAAATGTGCACTCGGGAGGGAGAAAAAACTTGGAGGGTAAATCATACAGTTGTGAAGAGCAGGACAAGAGAGTGCAAGCCTTATACCCAATTATCCTGTGCTCAAATTTTATCATGTCAGCCATATCGGGTGTCTTTTTTGATTATTTTGGACCCAAAATTACTGCGTTAATTGGGCATACCTTTAACATCATTTCTTGGATTTTAATTGGGTTACAGAAGGAAGGCAAAAATAACACCATCATTTTTGGAGCCATATTTTTGGGGCTCTCTTGCGACTCCTCCTACATACCAATTCTCAGTTTAATTTACTTATTCGAAGAGAACCATACGATGTATACTGTCATCTTAGGATGCTGTGCTTCTTTAAGCTTCAGCATACCCATATTTTTGGACCTGTTCACCTCGCCAAATGACGCCCAGTCGTTTCAGTTAATTTGCTTACTATATTGCGCGATCATTTTGGTTCCCTTTTTCTTTGTCCTTTTGATTTTTCTGCCCCTCAAGCATATGAGCGGTGGGGATCCCGTTGCGGAGGAAGCCCAGGGGAGTAACAACAAGACGCTGCAGGAGTTGGAGGGGTACCTCGTGTCGGGCGTGCCCCCCATGGATGGCCCAGTGGGTAGCCCGATTGATCGGGAAGTGGATAGTCCGACCCATCGCCCAGTGAATAGCCGAATTGATCGCCCTGCGGATGACCCTGTGGAATTCCCATATGACCGCCCCTGCTCGAGCCAGGGGGACCAGCTCAGTCTGCACCGCGGAAGGCACGTAGCGGATGAAGCACTTGTGTCCCTCTATGCAGAATACGAACATGAGCTGGAAGGAGAGAAAAACAACCTACGCGAGTTGATGATCGAAAGGGCTCTCACCTCGTCGTCCTTTAGCTTATCCTCAGCAAATGGGTGCGTACTGAGGAGGGTTGGTACACATACGTCTAGCAATTTTATCCAGCGGGAAGAGGGCTCCAATGACGTCTTTTCACAAAAAGGCAGTTCTTCTCTCATTATGGATGAACGTTATGGGCGCAGTTCCTCCGTCCGAGGGAGCATTCCAACTGGGGGTGGGTCCATAAAGAGGGATATATCAAACAAGAATGAAGTCATCCATTTGGATGGGAAGCTTAGCAAAAACGTGGACTACAAGCGTAACTGTAATATTAGACCCCCCAAGTGCAACGAGACAGGATCGAATTTCTTCTCCATCAGATACCTCAGCATCTGCTATTATTTCACTATATACAATTTATCGCTAGTTAACTACAACGAGTGTGCAAAGTTATTTTTTGCAGATTATTCAGATGTGCAGGAGCTTCTAAAGATATTCGGACCGTTATCAGTGATCTCCTGTGCAGCGTTTGGATTCCTCATTCGCAAGTTTCACATTCTCCTCATTATTCTATCGCTGCTGATGAGCAGTCTTCTCATGTATCTTTTTGCCGTGATGAGAAGCAAATTATTTGCCTACTTGAGTACGCTGTTCTATCTCATAGTAACAGGGTGCTACACGACACAACTGTATTGTTACATCCAGCTTATGTTTCCAAAACGTCATTTCGGGAAGATCGCAGGCACCACCAGCATGATCAGCGGGTTGTTGTCTCTATTGAACATTCCCATCTATAATTACTTCATCGTAGATTACAGTAAGAGTGACCCGAACCCGTTTGCCTACGTTGTGATTGCTCTCTTGGCGTCCACCTCACCTTTGCTCCTCCTTACGTACAGGAGGGCCAATGGGGGGCTGCTTCCGCGTGAGCGTTAGCGTAACAGCGTACGTGAGCCTAGTGGAGAGGAAAACCACCATGGCAGCCCCTATGGAAATGGTCATCCAAACCGCCATGGCTACCCCTATCCAAATCGCCACCGTAACTGCAATCCACAGGGGAATGCCTTTTCCAACGCAGCCTCTATTTTTCGCCCCAACGCAACGGCAAAGTGTTATGAGAGAAATTTTGAGCCAGAGACAAAAAAAAAAAAGAAAAAAAGGGGGAGTACTTTCATACCGTCTGTATGTTTCCTCCAAGACGGCAAGTTTCAAAATTGGAGTGATTGGCTCCTTTTGTGGAGGGACAAATGTGGGGGGTGTAAATTCGCGGTGGGGAGATGCCTTCCCGTCTTGAAAATCCCTGTGATGGCCACACCCATCGACATGTGCGTTGTCCGAAAGAAGAAGGATCATTTTGGGGGAGCCCCAATGCGTCGCGTGATGGCTAATTTCTGCCGCGCAAATGATGTGCTCACTTTTTTCAGAAGCTTTCCACAGCAGGGGGACAATAACATATGCAGCCGCCGACGCGGCGATGCGGTGTTGCGGTGCTGCTGCGTTGTGGCATTTTTTTTTCTCTTCGCACATGCGCCGTGAAGAATTGGACGAAAATTCGGCCTGGCGCTGCAGGTGAGAAGCGCGAAAAAATCGAAAGTCACACAGAAGGGGAATGTGCAAAAATGGGGAAGCAGCAAAATGGGGGAAGGCGCAAAAAGGGAGAAGCAGCAAAAAAATGACCACAGAGGGGCAGCAAAAAAATGACCACAGAGGGGCAGCAAAAAAATGACCACAGAGGGGCAGCAAAAAAATGACCTCAAAGGGGCAAAAAAAAAATCCACAAAACGTTTCGGGAAAACCACGGAAGGTATTTGCAACTGGGCGCGGAGTTGCTAAAATTCACAGGCGAATAGAACACTCCGTTGCTATGCGGGTGGCATGCGGCAATATATGGAGGGCGAGGCGAATCGCATGCGCGTGGTACTTTACCCCCCCACACACTGGCGCATACGTTGGAGGGGGTCGTACAACTTGATTGGGGCAGGCAAGTAGAACGACGGAGGTTAGCTCTCTTCGCCTTAAAAAAGGGGGGGCATGGAACAGGCAACACAGCTTGTTGCAGCCACTTGAAATTGCCCTTCAATTGGAAGTAGACTCGATTTAATTCACCTCAGTTTGGATCAATTCGAATAAATTCGAGCAGATTCGAACAAATTCGAACAAATTCGGGGCACGTTGCCTTAATTTATTTTATTATTATTTTATTTTTTTTTCTTTTTCTTTATTTTATTTTTTTTAACCTTGTGACAGATTTTTTACAACCCCCTTTTTGTTGTTAAAATTTTTTATGCGATTATCCCGTTGCACAGCGGAGGTTCTTTCTTTTTGTACAGCTGTGTGAGACGCCTGGTAAGGGAGCGTACCGTGGGGAAGATAACACCCTGGGGAAGAGAACATCGTGGGGAAGAGAACATCGTGGGGAAGAGAACATCGTGGGGAAGAGAACATCGTGGTGAAGAGAACATCGTGGTGAAGAGAACATCGTGGTGAAGAGAACACCGTGGGGGAGAAAACACCGTGGGGGAGAAAACACCTTGGAGAAGAAAGCCCCGTGGAGAAGAGAACACCGTGGTGAAACACCTACGTAGTGACTTCACACAGTGGATCGTCCTTTGTAACCCCCCCTCCCCCAGTTCTGACCCCCCTCATATAGTTTCCCCGCCATGAAGGACACGCGGGAGAACCCCTGCTTGGCCTTCCTGAAAGGGCTACGGCTCAAAACGGACCCCAATTTACCGGGTGCCAAGCAAAAAACGCCATTCAACATAAGCAGGTTCTCTCTGCTAATAATCATCGTGATATACACAGCGACCTCCGCCTGCATTTACTTCGACTGGAGTGCAATTCGAAACTTGTTGCTCAGTGTGGGGAAATATAACAACCTCAACGCGGGCGAATACACAGACATCACCCTTTCCCCTCAGTACAAGAGAATAAACAACCTGTACCCGATAACACTAGCCATACATTTTACCACATCCGTTTTCTGTGGTTTCTTATATGACCACATTGGTCCCAAATTTACAGCCATAATTGGACAGATGTGTAACATAATATCGTGGATTTTCTTGTCCATCGACTCCACCACCGTGGATACAACTTTCCTGAGCTTTGTGTTCCTTGGGTTGGGTGCGGACACTGCCTTCATCCCCATTTTAACCATTTCGAACCTTTATCCAGACGCCTCCACCTTCATCCTGACAGTAGTCGGAGCAGCTGCATCGTTAAGTTACGCCGTCCCAGCTACACTTAACTTCATTTGCCGAAAGTACCCTTCTACGCCATTTGCATACATCTGCTATGGGTACATATTTGTAATCCTCGTGCCGTGCTTATTAGTTGCGGCTTTCTTGCTTCCTCTTAAGCCATTCAAGGGATTGGACTACTACCTTGAGAAAGATCAGAGCGTGGGAAGCGGAGTAGAAGGGGATGGACACCTTACAGGGGGGAAGACAAAAATTGTTACAGGGCAAACGAATGACCAAATTGACGTGGAGATGCAGCCATTGGATACAGAGAAGTCGGAAGCGTCCAGGGGGAGAAGTGGCAATGTAAGCAACACACCGTCGACGCGGGGAAACTCACCAGACATTGGAGAACACTCCAGGGGAGGACACTCCAGTGAAGAAAATAGCAGTGGGAAAAATAGCACCGGAAAAGATACCAGCGAATCGAATCGCAAACGTGTGAACAGCAAAGGAAGCCGAAGTGCCATCCAGGGGGTGCAGGAAGACGAACAAACCAACTCTTCCAGAGGTCTAATCGAAGAAGGTTCCGATTTCCACAGAAAAAGCATAACCCTATTTTTCAAGGTACTGGTAAGCTACCCAAGCATCTGTATCATTGTCTACTTTATCATCTTCAACATTTCTACGGTCTTCTATGGGATGGTCACAGACACCTATTTTAGCTACGACCGATCGATTATCAGCATAATTAATATTATGATGCCCATTTCGTGTATCCCTTGTATCATATTTGGAAGGTTTATAAACAAGTATGGATCGGCCATTATAATCATTCTCATGAATGCCTTTTCTGCACTTATGCATTTGACAGCACTGATCAAACACCGAGCTTCCGGACTTGTGTCTGCCTTCCTATACATGTGCGTCACGAGTATTTACACGAGTCAGATTTATTGCTTCATTCAGAATTCCTTTCCGTCTGTTGTTTTTGGGAAACTTCTTGGATTCGCTAGCCTCTGTGGAGGCCTCTTTTCTCTGCTGTGTGAAAATCTCTACGACCAGATTGTGAGCAAGGATGGGGAAAGCATCGACCCCACCAACGTTGTACTCTTGCTCGTCATCGTCTTCATCCTTATGTTCCTACCCCTCACCGTTTTGTACAACCGAAAGTATGAGCGATGCATTGAGGACCTGCACCAGGAGGCGGCCACGTCACAGACCTCGGCGCACGCCTGAAGTGTACACAAACGTGCGTAAGTTTGTCTTTAACTTGTGCATAAGGAGTATACAGCTCTATGTTGTGACCATTCTGTACATCTTCCAGCACACCCCGTGAACGTACACCTTTTAGGAGCCTATCTTTGTCTTCCCCCTCCTTTTTTGTCGTAACGTTCTTACCTGCATTTGGGCCCTCTTTCGCATTCGTCTTCTCATTTGGATTTGTTTCTCTGCTTTTTTTTTTTTTTTTACCTCATATTTGTAAAATTTAAAAATTTGCAGTTTTTATAGTTTACCCTTATCAGCTTAACATTTTAAATGTACAATGAAAAGGTTTTCCTTCTTTTTTCCTTTCTTTCTTCTTTTCTTTTTTCTTTTCCTTTTTTCCTTTCTTTCTTCTTTGCTTTTTTCTTTTTTCTTTTCCTTTTTGTTTGCCGTGGACCCTTCGCCATTTCGAAAGAGTGAAAAATAAGGGAAAGCCGTGCGAAGTGGAATGGGGCAGACGGTTTTGTCTCTGCTCGACCATGTGCGTGGCTCAATAAATGGTTGGCCACAAGTCAAAACAGAATTTCACATTGGAATGATGGAGGAACATAGGGACGACGATGCCCAGTGTTGGAGAAAACCCCTTCTCATTTAACGCCTTCACCATTTCGTGCGCTCATTTTTTTTTAAGGTGATTTTTTAAAATTGCACTACAGACTGTTTCGAAGTTTGCGGTGCGGAGACTTCTTATTGTTGTTGTTGTTGTGTGTGGGGGGTAACATGGGTGCAAAATGAAACACTAAAAAAAGGGGGACGCTACGTTGTGGTTACCGAAAATAGGTCAACCAGCTAAGCGGTCACGAAGTTAAGCGGTCAAGCAGCTAAGAGGCCGACCAACCTGCAGGGGAAATTCTTCCAGAACGCGGCCAGACGCACAGCCGATGGCAGACACGGCGCGACGCGGGAATTTAACATATGTATAAGCCCCATTCCGTGATGCCACCGAAGGTAGCACATGTTACATTTGACTCTCCATTTCACATGCCTTGGACGGGCGGCAAAAATAACTGTCCGTGCAAGGATACTATAAGATACGTAACTTATCAGGTTACTAGCTTTCCTAATAAGGGAAACCTCAGAATAGAGAATTCCCTATCTCGGGGACTTTCCTAGCAGATGAAATGAAAACTTGGAAACAAATTTTCTGTAGACTTTCTGCGTGTAACATTATTATGTTAAATTGATCCGCGTCGCCGCGTTTATGCAGTCGTGCGTGGTTCCGTTTTCTCGTTCTTCCGGTTTTGCGTTGTTCCGTTCTTCTGTTCTTCCTCAGTGACTGGGCTGGCTATGCTACAAGTTAGCCTATCCTTCTACCTTTTTCCTTTCTCCTTTGGCCCCCAACTGAACATCCCCGGAAAATCTTGCGCCAACTTGGGGGGTTGCCTTCTTCGCCAAAGTGTGGTTACACCTGGAATATATGCTTTCCTCATTTCTTTGAGCTTCATGGTATGGTTCAAAAGATGGTGGCGGTGGGGGGGGCTCTCCCCACTAAAGATACCATCTTTCCGAGTTCTCCATTTTTGTTTCACTTTGCTAACACTATATGCCTTCACTTCACGTTCTCGCCATTTTGCCTTTTAAAAAAAAAGGCTTCTCCACTGCGGCCCCTATATGGTTGCATCATACTCAAAAAAAATGAAAAAAAAGAAATTTAATATGAACAGTTCATATTTTTCAAAAAAAAATAAAAATTATTTATAAAAAAAAAAAAAAATAAATATTAACTGTTCATACTTTTTGCAAATATTTTACAAATTAGTTCCGCAAAAAAAGAAAAAAATTAAATGAGCCGCTGACAATTTTTGGTAAAAATTTGCAAAATAGTTACAAAAAAAAAACAAAAAAATTAACAGCCATATTTTCATAAAAATGTTGCAAAATGGCTACCTAGAAAAAAAGGAATCTTATAAACAGCCATATTTTCCTGCAAATGTTACAAAATGGCTACCCAGAAAAAAAAAAATTGGCATAAAAGAATAGCTACCTGGTACCACGAGCTGAACAAAATTAAAGCCACGTGAACATTTACATTTCACCACCGTCTGTATCTTCTCATATGTGCACTGCACATCCAAGGCGAATGAACTTTACGCCAGAGTAGGCGTGTTAAAAGGGCACCTCACACTCTCAAACAAGAAGTATCCGTTCGGCATAAAGCGTAACCTTACAGGTGCAGCAGAAGGTGCGTAGTTGGGCAAAAAATAAAAGGGAAAACACGACGAACCGCTCTTGTACAGGTGAGAATACCATTATTGCATATGCTTATCTATCCAATATGTATGTGCGTGCTACGCGAAATGGGGGCTTAAAATTTAAAAGGATCACTCAAGGGCGCTTTTAAACGGGTGGAAGAAAAAAATTGAAGCGTATGTAATGCGCAGATAATTGCAAGTGACCTCGTGTATATATGTATTGCATTCTCCACCTTTCCCATAAGGAAAAAAAAAAAAAAATAACCCCACCGTATAGTAATATGCCTACTCTGCTGTTGTAAGGCCTTATGTGGAACCCCTTAAAAATGCAAAATGGTGAAGGAGGACCTTGTGTGGGCTTGAACACTCTCATTAGTGCTCCGTTGATATGTATGATGCATTTAGTTTCCCCCTCTTGTGCGAAAAGGGGGTTATAGGGTACATGGAACTGGCACACACTCAGTTTCACTACCTCGTGTTGACGCGCGCAAAGTGCGCACAATTGCTGCGTGAAAGCATCACTATTACATCCTCGCTGCAAAGTTGGCCACAACTGGCATAACGAATCCGAACAATATTGTGTAAAGCAGGATTGGCAGCAAAATTTCCATTCTGACAGTTATTATATGAGCTGATCTCATGACGAAGTGGATTTAACCGTTCATTCGTCTTTTCCCGCGAGGGTTACCTTAATACTTTGATGCCACTCACGTGAGTGTAAACCGCTCCGCTAAAAGCGCTATCACCATTTTCTACCCCCACCCGCGCACCTCATAAATGGGCTGCAGCAAAAAGAGGAATAACGAGTTGTTATTCCCAGTTGCGAAGCTGCAGAAGCATTTCCCCCCAATTGAATGGTGGCAGGGGAAAGAGATTTTGCACAAAATTCAGAAAAAAAATCAAAGGAAGTTTGAGAAAAATCCGTGTGATAGTTTATGGGGGAAATTCATCAATTGCTTGAGGAAGTACCCGCACACCTTTTCCAAGTGCAGAATAGAAGGCACGAGGTATTTGCAATGTCTATCGTCCATCAACCAGGCGGAAACAATAGATAAGCCGACGAATTATGTAAAGGTGTTGGAGTACTTTAGAATTTTCAACGAGACCAGTAGATTTAAGTACAAGAAGCCGGAGCTCACAGACTATTCCTTTTCGCAGAGTTGGCCTTTTAGCAGCCAAGAGGGCGACGCGCAGGACGGGGCCGACAAGGGGGGTGTTGTTTAGCCCCAATCAGTTATTCCTCCGCTGTGCACTGCTGCGTAAATGCATTCGTTGCGCGAGAGGTAGTAATGCATTTGTGTTTTTTTTTTTTTCCAACAGTTGCACGAACCGTTCATAACATTTTGGTTAGCCTCAAAAAAAAAAAAAAAAATAGCTACCTGGAAAGGAGCATAACGTAAAATTTTTGCCTTAAAAGTAAGGTATTCTTTTCTTTTTCCGATCGCGCAGAGAAGTTGCGCATTGTGTGGTAACCATGAAGAGGGCCCAATACAAAAAGGATGCGGTAACAAACATTGGGTTTTCCCCCCTTTTGGGAGTATTTGCTAACAATGGATGGGACACATGGAGGGATTATTTTCGCGCGTGTGTGTACAGGCGGGGTATAACCTTATGTAGGGTGCCGTATAGTCTCCCCTGTACAGTCTCCCCCGTGCAGTCACCCCTGTGAAGCGCTGATTTTTTTTTCCTCGCCATTTTCGCCGGCGGGGTCCTCCGTGGTGCCTGCCCGTCTATCGGTGACGGAGTAAATGATGTCAGACAAATAGTTCTGTTGTTCCTTTTCCGATCGACATTTTCTCCATTTCCAAAAGTGAATTTTGGCAGTTTTATATCCCAATTTTTCAAAGTGCTTGTGTTTCATTTGGAAAGATGTATGTCTCACAATGGTGTCCAAATCGATGATGATTTTTCTTTCATTTTCGATAAAGTCAACTGAGAACGAATTAACAATTTGTAAGGGAACAAAATTTAATTTAAAATTTGGCGCAATTGTATTTAGCACATTTTGTACTTCGTGAAATGTTTTCAACGCTTGCAGTTTTTCGTGGTCAATTCGGAGGAAGTCATTCATGGCATTTAGCCACGAGGGGGATACATTGTTCAAGTCAAACATAAATTGTTCATCCCCTGCAAGGAAGTAAATGGGTTCCCTTATCTTAGCAATGAGCGTGAGCGACTTGGGCACATTCCGCTGGAAAAGCAACTCAATTAATTTGGTTAACTTTTCCCCATCGACGTAATTCTTATAATACGTAGCGGCATGCACAAAATCGATGATGACAGCCGTTTTGGTGGTATTAAAATGATCATAATGGATGTGATCAAAAATTTTGCGAATTTTATTTTCTTCATTTATTTCGTTCATGTAAAAAGTGTACAGCAATTCACACAGCGTTGTGACGTTACAATCTTCCAAATGTTCTTCTACATTTTTGTAAATCACGTCAATATGATTCGTCGTGGTGAATTTCAGTTTGGTTAAATTGTATAATATGTTTACCAACGCAGAGTGATGAAAATGAGATATATTGTCAAATACGAGATTGCACAGACGTCTGATGAGAAAACCTCGGGGGATGCCAGCCATGGACAAGGTCTTCAATGCCAGTGTGACGTCTTTTGTTGTAAATCGATCAATTTCTTCACACATTTTCTCGATAATCAAATTGGTTAACTCGACGTCCAAATTCTGGGAAAGTCTCATACTCTCCAGTAACTGTGTTAGCAACGTCGGAGTGTACGCATCGATGTTGGAAATGGTTTCCTTTTTCACATGTTCGAAAAAATACTCATTCACATTGTTGCACAGACTTAACGCAAAGCATATACCAACCAAGTCTCGAGGATTCACATTCATTTTTTTTAAAACCTGGTCACTTATTTTGGTTAATAATTTTTTTATATCATCATTATTTATGGACAGGCTCACCAACCGTAGGGAGAAATTGCACAGGTACCTCGTGTTCATTATTCCTATTCTGCTTTCGATTTCTTCAAGGATGCCGATAAATTTGTCATCCTCCACGATTCTTTTCCTTTCCTCCATTTTTTTTCTACTTAAATTTTTCACCATGTTGTACAGCTTGTCTATGTTCATATTTTTATTTTCTTCGAAAAATTTCATGATTTCTTCGTTGCTCATGTTTTCTTCCATTTGGCTGTCCTTCGCGTAAGAGACGCTGGTGCCGCTGGCCATATCTCTCTTCCCGGAAAAGGGGTTGGCGTGGTTTATCGGCCCACTGTTCGTGCTGATGTTGCCGCTACGGGTTATGTTGGTTATGCTTCTGATGGGGCCTACGCTGCCCAGTGCCTTGTGCACAGCGGGGAGGCAACACACGTTCCGGCTTCCTAGGGGGGGCGCCGGCGCTAAGCCCCATCGGTTCACAGCCTTCTTCAAAATTCGCATTTTGCGCAGTAGGAAAGGCGATTTAAGGTGGTACGGCGTTCTTCCAATGTGGGAAGTGCGACTTTTAGCTTGCGCCTTGTTCAGCCCAGTTCAGCAATTTCTTGTAACTGCTTCCCTGCATATGCGCGTTCGGACCAACAGGGAATTTTTTCCTCTCTTTCCCGCGTTGAACACTCGTGGGGAAAACTCCTCTATGTGGAAATGGAAAGGAAAACGTATAATATATGCTCGTTTGCTTTCCACAGGGGCTGCTAACCTTTTTTCTCTCACTTTGGATTTATCCTTTTGTCGTCACGTGGTTGTTCTAATATTCTGTA
>NW_008481855.1:72634-73554 GCF_000524495.1 Plasmodium inui San Antonio 1 | reverse complement strand
TTACTAATCACCGTGTGGGCATAGTGATACCTTTCTGGCCTCTTGAATGAGTCCACCATAGGGGGGGGTCAAATTGTAATAACAAAATGTGCAACAATGAAAAAGGGACAATTCGCAATGTTATGAGGCCACGAAATTGGGCACATTCACGCGGCATAGAAGGGGGGACAGGGAAGGAAAGAAGACCCCCAGATGGGTAAGGCAAAAGGAAAAAAAAAAAATAATAGGTCGATACTTCCAGTGAGATATTATGCTTCGCCGCACCCGCCTTCTCCCCTTTTGGGGAATTCACCAACTGTGGGGTAATCTGAAAACTCACTGTGATGACGATGTCAAAATGCGTACAGATCGGATACTCTTGTGAGGAGCTTTCCATTCTCTAGGCGATGTTGGAACTGCTCCGGAATGGTAATTTCTGTCCACTCTCCATTCTCATTTTCAATATGGATATTCATTTCGGATGACAGTGCTGTGGTGAACTCCGACTCGCTGTTCTCCTTGGATAGATAAATCTGCACTCCAGCAGATTTGTCAATCGAAATGGAAGAGCAATTACCCAGAACTTGCACCTTGATCTTACTGGAACTAATTATTTCGATGGAGGAAATTAGGTTCTTTAAAACGACGTTACACTTGACGCACTTGTGCATAGAGAGCGATTTAAATTTGTCATTTTCGATTACGAATGTGGTTCCTTCACAGTGGTATATATTCACGGCGTTGTTTACTTGCACTTGGTTAAGTGTGACTACTTTTTCGTTCTTGTAGTTGGACACGTCCCAGTGGTTGTCCGTTAGATTAACAGCTGCAGTGTGTGTGTGGGGAGAGAAGCGTGCATATTAACAGAAGGGCAGAATGAATGGGCATTTTTTTTTTTTTTTTTTTTAAAACAGTTTCACTCTTGTTGCCCAGGCTGGAGT
>NW_008481855.1:41134-72196 GCF_000524495.1 Plasmodium inui San Antonio 1 | reverse complement strand
TTTTTTTTTTTATGAAAAGAATATCTTTTTTTCCTACTTCCTTCGCTAGTCATCCTGTAAGGAGTGTTACCCAAAATGATGCTTAAACGGGGGTGGTAGTAATCGGGGGAGTGATTTCCCAGAAGGGGACAAAATTTCGCAGGGGAGATTTTGGAACTGCTTCTGCGCGGTGCGTCAGGCTGGGTGAAACTGGCGAAGGTGAAATCGGTGTCCCATCTCCGGGATGGTTTCTTCCGGTTGGTTCATTCGGTTGGTTCATTCGGTTGGTTCATTCGGTTGGTTCATTTCGTTGCTTCATCTGCTTCTTTTCTTCCTCTCAATTTGTTCCGCTTGAGTTCCCCCGGTTCGGTTCTTCCTTTCGATGCCTCTTTTGCGCCTTTTTTTTTTAGTTCCCCAGATGGCTCCTCTTTTGTTTCCCTTCGGGTGGATCCCCCAACGCGCTTCCCTTCCCCGTGCAGCAATTTTTTTCCGACAGAGCAGGGAGGTGACATTAACTCCGCGGTGCACACAAATGACAGGAGGGGACTGTGCGAGGTGATTATCGGAGGAGATTACCCGTGGTGATTCTCCCAGATGGAACAAAGTAACGACGCGACAAGGCAATCTTTTTTACACACCCATAAACGGGCAAAATGGCTAGCAGAGAGAAGAAGAAAAAAAAAAAGAAACACTTAAGGCCGAGGGAATCAAATTAGTTGGGAGCAGGCCTCTTGGGCGGGAAAAATGGGAACATATCAGCCAGGCCACTGTGCCCCCGCGCGTGTGTGTGGTCTCGGCAGTTTCTTTTTTTTAACAGGGACGGGATAACCTACACCCCTCCCGCAATGTGTGCACCTCGTTACGGTCACGATGCGGGAAAGAGGAGAATCGTGAGTGGGCCAAGAGAAAGAGCCTCATGACGTGTGTGTGTATATGGGGGAACACTCCGACAGAAGGAATATGAGGAAGGGTACCTCACAAAGTTGTCACCAAAGGACGCAATGGATTTACGCCGACGCGGGAAAAGGCCATTTCCATCCCAGGCCATTCCTCTGCATGCAATGGTAAATAAAATACCAGTCCAAGTTGTGAGACTTTTTGCTCGCCGTCCCTCCAAACTGACTTCCTTCAGCGAGGAAGAGGGAAGATGCATGGCCTTTATGGGACGGAGAATTGTTATGCAAAGATTGAACTGCCCATTAGAGGAATCAGTCATAGTAGCAGTTTTTTTTTTTTTTTTTTTTTAATTCATCCCGCAAAGCGGGGGTGGCTCCAGAACGGTTTTCTCGTAATAACATTCGAGAGGGGAAGAAGAGAAAAATCCTCTTCAATGTTTGGCATCATCCCGAACGGGCGGAACAGCGGCGGGGACCGTGTGTGTGTGTCCAACTCCTCCTCTGTTGCTCCACCTCGATTAGCAAGCTAAACGGGCCAAACTGGCCAACCGGGCTATCCGGGCTAAACGTACGGCGCGGTCGGATTGACGACATAATAGTTTGTGGCGTTCTTCACGTGTCTCTTCTCCGGCGCGCTGTTCTCCAACTTGTTCACATAGAGAAACACCCCTATGCTGCTCACCAGTATGAACATAAAAAGGAAGATAACGGCCCCCCACATCAGGCGGTTGTAGTAAATCGTGGACGTTCCCATAGCGTTGTTATCGAATAGGTCTGCGGGGGGTGAGGAGAGTACACACATGGCCATGCATAAGTGAGCATACAAAGGTAAGGACGTACATGTGGGCAATTTCTTTTTTCACAATGCTTCGGCCGTGACAATCCAGCTTAGCTACCCCCAAGGGAGGGGGGTGCACTGCAGAAGGCCCAACCTCTGTACGCTATGGAGGGATTATAAATGTGTGCAGACTTCATCTGGAGGAAATTTCGATCCGGGTCGCTACTCAAAGTGGGTATCTTATGGTGTTTACGAAATTTATTCCTGTACTTGTCTGTCTTCCGCGGCTTGGTGGGGTTATCCTTTGCGCAGATTAGCCCCAGGAGGAGCAGAACGAGGAGGGCAATTCGGAAAGGCAGCTTCATCCTGGCGTGTGGGGAGGTCAAGTTCGTAGGGAAAAAAGGAGGCGAAAAGAAGAGGAAAATGAAGGTGGCGAAACGGAGTAGCGAAACGGAATGACAAAACGGAATGACAAAACGGAATGACAAAACGGAATGACAAAACGGAATGACAAAACGGAATGACAAAACGGAATGGCAAAACGAAGTGGCTAAACGGAATGGCCAAACACAGTGGCGAAAAGAACCCACTTGTATGCTGTTTCGCAGACACCACTGACACTACCTCAACGCCGCGTGGCCCCCCTCCCCGACATACACCCCTGAAATAATCCAGGAGCCCTCAGCCAACGACCCAAACAAGAGGCAACTTCCCTCATATGGGAAAAAACGGAGACAGGAAAAATATAGGGAGAATCGTCACTGTGTGCCACTGGCCGTATGGAGAAACGAAAGGTGGAATTTTTTTTTTCTTTTCTTACCATCTGTCCATATGAAAAAATGGGCATTCATTTGGGGCACCCGTGGTGCGCCTGCGTATGCATACGCGAGTTCTTCCGCAGCCATTCGGAGGTATCCCAACGTGGTCAATTCATGACCAGTTTAATGTCCCCATTAACGGGCATTCCAACGGAGCTAACCACGCGCATGCGCGGAGGACGCACAACAGTTTGCACGAAAAAAAAAAAAGAAAAAAAAAGGAAAAAAAAGGAAAAAAAAGAACAAGTCTGCCGCTCGGTAGGGGGCGCAAAGGTGAAAATGTTCACTTCGCACGGAAAGACGCGGGGGCAGTCCTCTGCAAAGTGGCATCCGTTGATAGTGGCGCTTCCGTTCGTGATGGCGCTCCCATTCGTGTGCACTTTCTTCCCATTCCGCCGCTTCCCTTCCCGCCGTTCAAAAAACGACCTTATCGTTAGGGTTTACCCAGTTCATAATTTTGACGTTTGCAGAGTTCGCCACGGGGATATCGACGTCGACACGCTTGGGTACGGGGTCGCGCCGGTCCGGCAATGGGAAGGCAGAGATAGACTCCACCTGAATGACTTGCCTGTTTATGACATCGAAGGTGTTTTTGTGTCCCTGAAATTGGTCGTCTTCATTCTGGACATTCTCAAAATCACCAATATCTTTGTAACCTAATTTTTTGGCATAAATCAATTCTTTAATTTTTAAGACGGCTTCCTTTTTGCTAATTCGTTTTGTCTTCTCATCACATAGCTGATTTTCTCGAAGGAATCGTTTCACACTTTCTTCCTTATAAATGGATTGGATACACCCTTGGGAGAGGAAGTACCTCTGACTGAGCTTTTTCACAGAAAATCGAAACGGATCCAAAGAATGAAGAAAGTAAATGTATTCCCTGAACAAAGGGTTCAATGTTTTATGTTCGGGTAATTTTATTGGGAAGGTTCGATGGAGGAATTTTTTGAATCCACTATCTTGCCAATATCTGTAGTTTTCCAATGTGTCTAGGGTTGGATTTCTGAACCCTACGAAATCGGAATAAGTGAGCTGGCTGCTGACATCTCGGCTGTACTCCTCTTTTATGTTCTGTGATGGGTCGTTGGGTTCATTTGGGGATCCTCCTGCTTTGCTTTGGTCTCCCTTCTTCTTCTCATTCACATCTGAAATGACTTTTACCTTTTTGCGCCGCGTCGGAATGATCACTCTATATCTGTACGGAACTGTGTAGGCGGGGTTATCGCTAACTGGGTGGATGCCATACGAACCTCTTCTTTCTTCTCCCTCGCTGTTCTTTACACTTTCGTTTTTCCAGCTTTGGGCCCACCTCGTGCAGCTGCTCTTCTCATTCGGTTGCACATATGATGGGTAATCCTCGTCCGCCTGTAAAGGGGGGTCTACCATGTTGTGCACATCATCTCCCATTTGGGCGATGCTGCTATCCGCAACACTTTCCCATTTGTCGAATGGGGGGGCCACGCCGCTCGGCCATCTTTTATTGCCGCGCAGCAGGAGTTTCCCGAGCGTCACAGCCATTGGACAACCGGTTAACCGTGACTACCCAAGCGGAACATCGGTGTGGTTGACTACGCGGTGATATGCGCCTATTCAGGCTGACACACCAAACTGCGGGATGGAACTGCCCTTCCCAATGGTTACATTTTTTTTTTCCTTAAAAAAGTGGATTACTCACGCAAGCACGTTGAAGATGCGATTGGCTAGCTCGCCTCACTTTAAAAAAAAAATTTAACTATTTGTGAAAAAAAAAAGAAGAAAAAACTAAAAGGGGGGGAGAGCGGCAACAGTGCGGACCGAGTGTATCTCCTCTGTTCTCCGTTGGGCCAAATGAACCTTCGTTCCCAATCCACAATGCGCATCGTGGTAAAGGTTCAGTTTGTCCCCCACGGAAGTTTCAGAGCGTGACAAAAGCGGGTAAAGCATGCGGAAGGGGCGACTCATCATTTTGGAAACGAAGGCGAATTTTTTTTTTCTCTCTCTACCCTTTTTTTACATCCCAAGCAGCGACATTTGCGGGACCAACGAGAGATATAGAACCCCATTGCGCAGGACATACAATCGATCCTCATCAGGTGGACCGCTACAAAACGAGTCTTTTTCCAGGTTAAAAAAAGGAAAAAGAAAAGAAAAGGTCTCTTTACGGGTGAATGCGTCAATGTGTGGCCAGCGTGGAAGGTAGGCATCACAGGGGATAAGCACAAATGGAGTGACCACACTGGTGAAGCGGAGGTGTGCACATCACACGCATATGTTGGGAGCAATCCACATTAGGGGGGAAAAAAGAAACGACGTAATAAATACATTTGGCAAGGCATTCGGTTTACCTTGATGTATAAAACTTCACCCTCCTACAGCGCGCCACCGTTATGCATTTCCACTGTGAGTGCCTCTCGGGGGACGTTTCCTACGAACTGTCGCCCCAGGCTGTCTCGGACACAGATATTTCGCTGGGAACATTCCTGTACTCAAAGGCCAGGGAGTAATTGGATTCACTGGAGGAGCGGTCCAATTCGCTTTCCTCGTTCGCCACCCGCTCATCAGCACTAGCGTCTCGACTACAACTGCTTCGAAGGCTGCCACTGCTGCGACTCCTGCTTCCACTCCTGATTTTCTGCTTCCTCTTGTTCTTGTTGTTCCTCCCCCCTTGGACTTCCTCACCACGGTTGGAGAGATCCACACTAGAAGAGTCACTCCCGACATCATCATCCCCCGTCGGCAGTAGCTCGTCACTTCCGAACGTGTCGCTCCCATCATCGCCACTGTCCAGTAGGTCATTGCCATCCTCATCAAAGTGAATGCTCACCGATTTGAAGACGCGGCCAAATGATCTTCCCACCTCGTGAGGCAAAACATACGCTCGGAAAAAATGAGTCACCAGACACTTTATTAATGTCCGATTAGGATAGATATATTTTGGCTCCCTTAAAAAGTGCATGCACACGTTCATGTGGTGGGAAAAGTAAAACAAGTTAAATCGCTTCAGCAGACAGACAAAGTGTTTATTCATGAGAAAGGACAGGGGAACGGAAAGGTACACTTCTCCCTTCTTCCTCTTGGTACTAACTTCCCCTGGTGTGACGGACACATTGATGGGATTACCGGGGGTCTTCTCTTCCAGGTTCTGATTACATATGAGAGCCTCCCACAGGAATTGCACGTAGTGGCGGTACACATAGTTCCCACCAAAGTTGTCACAATAGATGTAGAACCCCAAATCGATGTCATCACAGGAGGGAGGGAGAAAGAGGTCCACTCGATCAAAGGCGCAGACTAAGACGTAGAGCAACCCAGCTGTGAAAAACGTCATGGCGGTGCTCAAATGGACAATCAGGCTGCCCCCCTTCTGCAGGTAATTGAAGCATATAATCAAGCTGGACACAAAATAGCTCTTCGTTTTTATTTCCTTCTCAACCACATGTACATAGTTCTGAAAAAGCTGCGTGTTGAGATCAATGAATACGAAAGAGCATACGTTTTTGTTTCCGAGCTTGTGTTTCAACATCTCACTGAAGTGTTTGTAAGGGGTTTTCCTTTGGTACAGCTGCTGCACGTTTAGGAGGGAGGCGTCGTCTCTGGGCTCTGAGGGGGGGAAGGGTAGAGAAGTAGCGATGTGTACTGAAGTAGCAACGTAGCGACGAGGAGCGCCGGACTAAATCGCGCCGAACTAAAGGGCTCCAAAAGGAATTAGCTGCAGAATGGGCACAGCGAGGACTCACCTGCACTGGGGCTACCGCTTGAACCGTCACCTACGCTTCGGCTTCCGCTGCCGCTTGCGCTTCCGCCAGCGGCGAATTGACTGACCCATCCCTGCAGCAGGATGCGACAACCAGTCCCGAACTTAGAGAAAAAGGAGAAGACGCCGGTTGAGGCATCCCCACTGATCACTAGAAAGCTGCGGAGTAATGACGAGTCCTTCGTCAGATCGACGTGGGCGCAATTCCTCAACACAAAGAGGCAGTCAATGACGCTGCAGCAGAGCTCCTGTCCGTCCATCACGTACGATGAGCACACAGGTTCGTACCGCTTCAGAATCTGTTTTAAGCTATTCACGCCCCTGTCGCATCCGTTGTAGTAGATGTGCTTCCTGAAGAGTAATATATCTTTGTAGAGTTCCTTCTCCAAATAAAAGGGATTGTCAAAATGGCAAGCTTCCTTCTGGAGGTAACATCTGAACCAGTTTTTGTTGGTGAAGTAGGCTTGCTTCTTTAGGAGCCCCTCGAATTCCGTTTCATGCTTTTCCAGGAGAGTTTTATCCACTGAGAAGACTCGCTTTCGGATTAGGTCTTCGTCCAGCTGGAAGAGGGCACGGGCTGTACCATCAACACGGTCGATTCTGTTACCTCTCCGCTTCCGCGATAAGGTTTTATCACCCTTAAAGTCTATTCTTCTCAGAAGCGCTGTGATCTGTTTGCGATACTTGTGTATGTTCTCTACATGGTTGGGGAAGAGGTCATTGGTTAATTGGCTACGTATCTCGTTCGATTCCCCCGTACGTTCGAAGAAGATGCCGCTTTTTCTTCCTGCCTGTGGGGGGAGTCGTAAGCTTCTCCTCAGTTTTTGTAACTCCTTCTTTGAAAATGGCGCCCCTGAGTAGGGGAGATGTCTGAAGCGGCTTGTCTTGTCCCCCTCACGCTGTACATCCCCCCTGTCCATATCATCCATATCATGCAGCTGATCTGCACGGTTCGACTGCTCTCCCGCCTCTGCCTCCTCTGCGTGGCATACCCGGGGGATGATTCTCCCCTGGTCGAAGTACAAATCGTCCAGAAGTCTAAACAGCAGCTTGTCCTTCTTCCTGATATCCACAAGTCGGTGCTCCTCAAAGAACTGCGAAAGGTACATCCTCTTAGTATTCTCGATGTTCTTCTTCATCAAATTCGTGTTTGATACATTTATGCATTTTTTGAGATAATAAATTAGGTAGTCTACAAAATGATGGATGCACTTTTGGTATTCTCTGAAAAAGCTTTTCTTGATCCACTTCCTCGGGATGATACTTCTCCGGCTGAAGCTTCCTCCCTCTTTCACTCCACCGGTAGGGGCGTCTGAAATGGTTGCCCCATGTGTGGTTTGCGGCCCTTGCGTGGTTAGCGGGTCTTCTGTACCATTCGTACCTTTCGTACCTTCCGTGCCTACGGCGCCTAGCTGATTGCCCTCGCCCACCATAGCAGCGATTTCCCTCTGTGCCCCCTGAACCCAATTATTCAAGCTAGACAAAAAAATAGATGTGATCCCATTGAAGTGGACTCCTACTAGGAAGACCACATTGCGTAGGTGACAGCATGACGGTCTGTACACCTCCAGCTTCTTGAAACATATGGCTAGGATGGAGAAAATAGACAGGAGAAAATTGTCGAAGGATAATTTCATCTTCATGATGAAACAGCCCCCAATGTCTACCATGCCCAAGGAACAGACTAGCTGACTTATGCTCCTAATTCTTGCAGAGTGGTTGTTTCTTTCTAGCATCTGTTGGTTCGTCTCCTCCCTTTTGCAGTAGTCCATCACGTCATCTGTGCTTACACTATTTGCCGTTATCAGTTGGAACAGCTTCACCTTCTTGTTGCTCTCCCTCACCGTTTGGTTCCACACATGACTTATGTTTTCTGGATGGATAATGCTGCCCGAGTTGTTCAGCCCTGAAATCCACCTTTCATTTTCTTGCATGTAGAGATAGTAATACAGTGGGTGGAATTTTTTCCCTTTCTCCAATGTTAGCGGCGTCATTGTATCGTTCCAGGGGGTATCCTTCCCGGGGTTATCACTCCCGTCCGTTTGTCCTGCGGGGGTGGACCCAGATTGGCGCTTCCGCTTTGCATGCGCCACCTCAGACACACTCCCATAGCCACTGACACGGCTGCCATCGCCGCCATCACCAATTCCGGCGTGCCACTCCCCCCCAGGCGCGTACTCATCGAATGGGTTCACACTCATGCCCATCCAATTGTGAATCACATGGTGCAGCTTGTGAACCTTCATGTAGTAGTTTAGAGAGCTTATAAAATTGGCCTCTTCATCAAAATGAAAGCTGTTTAGAGTTATCGGTTCGCTGCTTGGCTTGGTTTCGATGCAGCTCTCTACTATCTTCCTCTCCTTGAGCAGCTCGTAAAAATAGATCCAATCTTCGCATTCGATTTCATCGTTAATTTTATTTCTCTTTATGTAAGACACTATGTCTTTGTCGTATTCGAATCGGTTCACCACATCTTTGTACTTGTCTACAATTTTGTCGCAGATTTCGTCGTAGTACTTTTTCCGCTCCTGCAGCTCGGGTAGCTCGGCTGCGTCTTCGCTGCGGGGGGAAAAGGAAGAAGGAGAGAAAAATGGACAGCGAAATGGGGGGGGAATGGACAGCAAAATGGGGGGAAAATGTGGGGCAAAATGGACAACATTAGGTGCAGCAAATGAAGAGCAACATGCTGCACCCACTTCAGAGAATCGACCAACTGTTCAGGTGGCATAACGCGCAAAAGCGCCACCTGGCGGGGGTGCCCCTTGGAATGCATGTACAGCACCGCTACAAAGCACCTCCGCATCCATCTCGTTACCCTACCTGCCCAGCTCCCTCCTGATGCTGTCGCACCTGCACACGCGCTTCCGCTTCACGCAGTAGTCGCAGCTGTTGTCTGATCTGGCGATGTCATCTCCAGCGAATATGTCGTTCAGGTTTGTCTCGAAGGTAAATGTGTGGTTCATGATTGGACGTGCACATGTGCGAAGTGGGAGTAGGTTCGCGCTCGCGGGAGCGCACCGGTTAGTGTTCACAAAAGAAAAATTGATTTTCCGTCACGGAAGAGAAACAGTCAGTGGTCACAACAAAACAATTGATTCTCCATCACAGGGGAGCAGCGGTCAGTGGTCACGACGAAACAAGTGATTCTCCGTCACGAGAGAACCCCGATTCTCGACCACGGAGGAGCAACAAAATTGCCGCCAACGGAACAGCTGGTTCATTGTCCTGGCTTCCTTCCACTAACGATCAGACGCGACAACGCGTGAGGTCTCCGTCGGTTATTCGTCGTTCTCGTTCCAAAGGAAGAAAAAGGAAAAATGGGGGGAGAGCTACTCCGGGTGTGCCAATCTTCCGTTTGCATATGCCTGACCATACGGCGTTGCGGTGTGTTTTGGGAATATATACCTACGTACATACGTCAAAGTACACTTGTGGTGGTTTTCTCCTGGTGGAACAGACCTACGCCGACTTACGAATCTAGTCTACTAGATTTTTTCGCCCTAACCCATTTGTGCATTCCCTGAACGGTTCACAAACAGAGTTCCATAACCACGCGTTATGCCTCGCTTCTTCTGCACTGGGAAATTGGGGAATTTCCGTTCCGCGTCATTTTCCCTCCTTCTCTGGTCTATCGCGTATGAGGGGCCACGGCTGGGAAGCGGCATGCGCATAGCGTGTACGTGGAACGTATATACGCCTCTACGTGGCGTCACATAGCCTATACGAAGGTGCTCAGCGGAGCCCGACAGATGGTAGTCATCCTCTGCTGCGGCGGCCTTCCTAACGGGGCATGCCACTCGTTCTCCGCTTTGAAAATGGCGTTTGGGGATTTCCTAGCCGAGTTGCTTACTCTACACGGAAGTGCACGTCCGTGTATACGACTGTTTGTACGAATGTACCTACTATTATTTTCTCCTTTTTTTTCCCCCTTTTTTTTCTTTCTCCTTTTTCTTTCTCCTTTTTTTTCTCTTTCTTTTTTCCCCTTTTTTTTTCCCTCCTTTTCTTTTTCTTTTTCCCTCGCATGTTGCCCCGAGCGAAGCTGAATGAGTTTGAGGGGCACATACCCTAGAGCGGTCCCGGAACTTTTACTCCGAAACGGAGCTGTTCTACATCTGTACACTCTATGTCAATGGCTATAATCTAGAAGGCGTGGAAATATTTTTTTCTCCCTCTTCTGGTCTACGGGCAAGTAGCGTAAAGCACAGGTTTGTTGTGAAGGGAAACGGGTTACATACATGAGGGTAAAAGTGTATCTGTACCGACTGCCTCTCATCTGGAAACTTCACACTTTTGCTACACTAGGGGGGGTATATTGATCATGTTCAGTTTTGGTGAGTTACCACCCCTTTACGTGCTGCACCTATTTGGGCATACATATCTCCGCATTTCAAACGAAAAGGACTCTCAACAATTATGTTGCCGCCATGGTTAGAACGCGTCATTCTTTTTCTACACTTTTCTCTACCGCTTGGTGTTCTCTTTCGGTCAGATGGAACTGAAGCGTTTCTTCGGAAAACAGGCGCCTCCCATAGGTTGCAATAATGGACAGGCTATACGTAACTCCCTTTGGCTCGCATTCTCCTACCTCCATCCCGCTCCTCTTGGTGTATTCCCCATTTTTATCTCACCAAAAGTGATTTTAGAACTTTAAGGGGCTACCTCCATTGGGGGTTATCATTTTCCCCATTTTTGCACACACGTTGGTGCAGGTTATTTTTTTCCCCCTTTTTGTGCATGCAGGATACGTGGAGATGTAGCGGGTTTAGAGAAGTTTACGATAAGAAGGGGCATCCTCGTCGGGTCAAGCCATCTTTGCGCAGTCCTGTGTCATTTGAGCGAAATGGAGAACTGTAGAATAAAAGGGGTGAATCAAATTCCTACCTTTTGTTGAATGCTCCCTTGGAGGAAGTGCAAAACTTCAGGAATCATACTTTGCCATTTGCCTATTCCCGTGTGTATCTTCACATATGTGGAGAAACAGGTCTCCCCTTCTTCTACATCGAGCCGCATACCAACCGTTTCGTTATTGTAGCTTCTACAGAAGGTTAATCAGGCTCTGTGTAAGCGCCGCATATGCTCGCGTGGCCAAAGGTTCATGGGCGAGTTCCGAAATGTGCAAAACGTTAAGGGGTTGTGGAGTGATGGTGCCACGTGGGCAAGTCTCAGGGAAAACAAGGCACCCCTTGGGTAACGTTGTAAAATGAGAAATTCCATATACAGTGTATTGGCGACGAAGAGGCCAATTCAGCCAAACGAACGAGCAGAAGGGGAAACAAAAGGAAGCATAAATTGTTTGGGGTGTAGGCGGAAAATCGCACGAAAGGTAGGTAGCGAAAGTGAGGTAGCTACAACGTTTTTTTCTTTTTATCCACATAAAAGACCCCCAAAAAAAAAAAAAAAAGAAAAAAAAAAACTGTTCATGCAAAAATGTGCCAAAGGAGAAATATACATGTGTGTGTTTTTTTTTTTTTTTTCCAAAAAGTATGAACATTATGGCTAGATACATTCCCGTCGGTTAAATACTTTCTGAACAGTGCATAAATTTTTTCTACATGACCCTTAAGAGTGAAAGCGCCAGCTGATGTGCTCGGTAAACGATGAACGCACATCGAAATGCTCATCAAAGTGACCAGTGTAGTAACTCATAAACTGAACAAATTGAAGTATACGTCGGAGGGACACACTTAAAGGTGATTTCCGTTGCAGAAATGTGCGAAAGGAAGCGCGTCAATTCTGGGAAGAAACGTACGAAATAGTGTTAATCAATTTTTCCGTATTTCTCTGGCTTCCTTCTGTTGTGCATTGCGCGATGCTTGGGCGTTACGCACACGTTAACCACGTTTGACGACAGCACACGGCGCTTAAGCAGTTCGGGAATGGGGTATTTAAACGTACGTGCGTTCGTGCATACTGGTAAATGTCCTGCCGTTCGTGTGTACCCGTAAATGTGCGCGTTTAACTATTTCTGTTTGGGCGTACACGCCTTGGCGCGAACGTGCTTAGTACCTCACATAGATATATACATTACATTTGACCGCTCGTTGGCGAGGCCCATTCTCCTCCCACCCCCTCTGTCTTAACCATTTATTTTTTTTCTTTGAAAAGCGTCGTTGTGCAGAATTAGAGCCTTCGCCGCTTCGCCATCAGATGGTGTTCGTCATGATCGTTTTTTTTTTCCCATACGTGTACAAGTGCTCACCACAAAGGAACAAAAAAAAAGAAAAAAAAATTGTATTTATATAAGTATATATGAGAAAAAGGAAAAAACAGATGTGGCATCACTCCACTGAGTTTTTTTTTTGTTTTCTTTCACATACCGAAAATCGCCCCGTTCAGAAGTGTAGAAAATTCCAAAGTGCGATAATGCGAAAGGAAGTGTACAGCAGCAGTGCAGCTTCGGTTGGAAAGGGTATCCTGGGGAAACGGCAAGTTCTTCACGCTTTTACGCGGTGACCATTTTTTTTTTTTTAAATGTAGAATTTTTCGTCAGCCGATTTTACTTACTGACAAGCCCGCATAAACCATCCTGCAATTATTTCGCCTCTCTTAACTGTGTTTTGTTTTTTCCCCAGTTCCGCGTGTCACCGTGCGCGCGAACACATGGTACGTATTTTCCCTTTTAATTGTGTACACATGTTGGCATTTGCAGCTCCATATGCAGTGTTTACATGAGCATATGCATCCCGGCGACTACGGGGTGGACGTGTAAACTGCCTAAAGTGGGTACGAGAGCTGGAGGGGCGTCCACCAAAAAATTGCCACAGTTTTGTCGTAGCTTTGGCGTACTTTTGCGGCAGCTTAGCGACGGTTTCCGTGTAGTTAAGCATACCCTTCCCCCTGTGCAGTCCGCAACTTTGCGCGTGCACTGTACTCCTTTTTTCTTCACCCGCGCCTCTGGAAGCTAAACTGCTTCTCGTGTGACATGTCCAACAAATTCTAGGTGTACATTGTGAATAAATATTTTACCGCTGGTCGCATGTGACGAATTGCTTACTCTATAAAAAAAAAAAAAAATCCTCAACGTTCATTTTGTGTATAACCATACCGCATGTTCTCCCCCTTTTTTTTTTTTCTTTTTTTTTTCTTTCATCAAAAGGCGCTTTAGCGTAAGCTTGGGGTTATATGTTCCTTCAGCACAGTACTTCTGTGCAGTGCTCCGCAGAACTTCCGTGTAGTACCCCCCACATGTAGCGCCTCCCCCATTTTGAATTTCCAACACTTTGGCTGGGCTCCATTTTATCAATTGCTCTTTTGTTCACCTGTTTCTCACGTGTTCCTCAGGAAAAGTGTAGGAACTCGCGCGCCAAATGCATAGCAGCACGCACGAATGTTCCGTGTACATAAATGGGCGCATACCCACTTGCATACGTATGCCCGACCTTGTGCTTTTATATGTAGGCAAGTTTGTAGAACGCAGTTTATTCGTAAGAGTGCCTCCGTCTCACCGCAACGAAGTGAAGAAAAAAAAAATTGTTA
The DNA here is from genome assembly GCF_000524495.1 of Plasmodium inui San Antonio 1. NCBI lineage: Eukaryota > Apicomplexa > Aconoidasida > Haemosporida > Plasmodiidae > Plasmodium > Plasmodium inui. The sequence continues at coordinate 58,516 of NW_008481855.1, read as the reverse complement.
CCTTGTGTAATTGTTTCGGTTAAGGATAATTCAGTAGATTGTTTTTTTCTTTTTTTCTCTTTTTTTATTTTATTTTTTTTTTTCTCCCTTTTTTGCATCCTCATCAAGGGGGGTAAAAGCCAGCGCTTACGCATTTGTATGCTTGTGTGCATGCCCATGTTTATCCGAACAACAGTGGGAAAATTAAAAGGCCCCCTTCCCCCTGCAGGGATACATACACATGTGTGTCGCGAGCCACTGCGCACGTGCATGTTGCATCTACACTTTCCGGTAAGCGTACCTGCGGGTGAGGGAGAATTCACCGAAACGTGGCCGACCGTTTGTGGGGTTGTTTCCCTTCTGCAGGCGCGTGGCAAAGCAGTTGTCTTTCTGGGAAGCGGCAGGAACGTAGAAGAGGGTGTGCCATCTGCTCAAATCGGAAGGGCCTCCTTGCATGACCTCCCCCCAAACGCATAGATACACATAGCGACACACACACAGACCTACCTAGCCGCCCTACCACCAACCATGCATCCCCCCGAAGAGAAGCACAGAGATAAGGAGGAGCCGGGCGCCCTACCCTACATCCCCCACGCAGAAAACTACGTCAAAGTGAACAAGTCAAAGTATAACAGGAGCGGAAATTACCATCATAAGCAGGCAAGGGAAAATCAGATCACTTCGAATGCTTACGTAAGCTATAATAATTACTCCTACATGGGTAACAATACCAGTGGGAATTACAACCCAGGGAAGATACATCACCACCAGACAGCCAATGGGAGGTATCACAAAATGGGTTACAACGAAGGGAGTGGCCACTACCTACCCAGGGGTAGAACTTATCGGAGCAACAACGGGGGAGTCAGTAACTCCGTAGGCACCGGTATATGTGAGGAAGAGATAATCGTGCACCAACAGTATAACAAACGAAACGGAGGAAATCGCTACCATGACAGTGTTGCACCCAGCGCGAATGGATTCAAAACGGTGCCAGATGATCCATTGGGGAGAAGTCCTAACGGGGTGCCAGAATCAAACGGAGCGGCCGAGAAAGAGTCCGATGTAGAAGGAATGCATAAGAACATCTACCCAAATGGAAAAGGCCAAAATTGGATTCGCAAAACGAACAACCGAATGGGGAGAGGTTATCCGGCAAGGGGGCAAGCAACATTAAGCGAAAGTGGTCCTCAGAATGGTCCTCGAAGTGGTCCTCAAATTGGCCATCAAAATGGCCAACAAAGTGCCCATCAAAGTGACGAACAAAGCGGCACCCCAAACGAAGCCGAAGTCAAAATGAAAAGCGAAATTGACAGCCAACAGGAGAACCACCACATTATGGAGATGAACAATGACAAGGAAAACCCAAATGGCTTTTCCACCAAGGGGAGAAGAAAAAACAACGGTAAGTACATGAACGCATATAAGAGCGGCGCCAATTACGTCCCTAGCTCCGTGAGCAATCGATCCTCAAACTACTTCGGCGGGGGAATATCCAATCACGGACAAAGCAGAGGCTACGGCCAAATTAACGGCTATGGGTACAAGCAGAATTACCACCAGGTGTACAACCAAAATTACAGCCAAGGGTACAACCAGGGCTACAACCAGAATTACAACCACACCAACGACAACAAGTACAACAACTACAATAACAATCACAACCACAACGGATACAATAACAACGGCTACAATCACAGCGGATACCATCACAACAGCTACCATCACAACTACAGCAGATACAGCAGCTACAACCAGGGGGGCAGCCAAAGTACTGACCGCGAGGCCAGGGCAGCTGCCAAGCTCAGCACCGGTGGAGAAGACCCACTCGGTGAATGCGCCCAAGTCTGCGTAGTGCAGAAGGAAAGCCCTCCAGATGGAGGCGTATCTAAGAGCGATAATTGCGTCGGGGTTAACTCTCCAAGCAACCAATTGGGAGCCACAGCGAAGACGGATGTAGCCCAAGGAGACAACCATATCAAAGGAGGAAGCTGCAACGAAAGGAATGGCACGTATGCTAAACCTTCCGATGTAGAAGTGGGCACAGAAGAATGCTTGAAGGTAGAAAAGGATGCAAATAAGCAGAGCAACAATTGTGATAGGAACAAGAACATCTACGATGGAAGCTGCAACAGTGAGGAGAACCCACATGGCAATCATCAAGTCAGCAGAGGTGGCCACCTGTGCGGCAATGATACAGTTTCGAACTTAGGCGATGTAGTAAAACATGTTAAACATGACAAGTGTGATGTTGTGGAGGTACTTAGGAAGGACCACTGTAGCAGTAAAGAAAGTCTGCATAGCGATGGAAGAAACAATGTAATGGGAGGCTCTCCTTATGTGCAGGCAAATAATGGAGTGACCGCAACCTCCCCCAAGGGGAACTACTCACCAATCTCGTTTAGTAAGAACGGTGCAAGTAGGAAGAAGGCGTTAAACAGAAGCTCCCCCCCTGTGTACAGCTCCAACTATGAAATTAACATCCATGGGAGTTTCTGGAGAGGGAAGAATATCGTATCCAATGGCAATATCGGTGGAGCTCGTTCGGATGACCCGAATGGGAGGGATCCCCTTCCAGGAACCCCCCCAGCAACACATAAGGGTTACAAGCGTAGCGAGCGTGTAGAGGAAAGTACAAAATCCCTTGTTCATAATGACCTTGTGACGACCACCCAGAGGGACTACATACCGAACGTTACGCAATTGGAGAGGGGTCACTCGTTTGATGAGGATAGCACTGTGACAAAGGAGTATGACGTGTCAGGGAATGGAGAGCTCCAGGTGGGGAATCCTTGTGGTAGGACATTAAGGGAGGATGAAGCATGGGAGGCGTCTCCTGGGGGGGAGCTTCATCAAGAGGAGTTCCACATGGATGGCGTCTGTCGGGATGGGAAGACAACCATAGGGGAACAAGACACTTCGAAGAGGAACCTACCTATGGCTACTGTACCGAATGGGGTAGGAGAAGAAGCGCATGTATCGGGTGAAGCGAGGCAGTCCTTTGATCATGCAGAGACAAGTCATGGTGGCGACCGAGCTGGGAACCATTTCCCAAGACGCCTTTTAAGCCGTATCGCGAATTATGAGGGTGGAAGAACCGACACAGTTGCAGGGGGGTACCTCTCAGGGGGGGGAGACTACAACGAAGTCAATGGGAGTTGTAACCAAGTGAGTGGCAATCACACTCAGTGCGGGGGTGACTACTACTCCAGCGCGTGTAGTCAAAAGGTAGGTAGTCAAAACGCAGGTAGCTGCAACGTAACGAATGGCAGTCACAACCCGGGTGCAGCGCCCCCTTCCCATGAGGCGCAGGAACCTCCAGAAATGCACAGAAGCGGGGCATATAAAAAGCAAAACAACGTGTTTCCCCCAAACGCGCTTAAGAGACATGGGAGGAATTCGAAAGCAGGCAAATCTCAATTCCCAAGCATGCATGAATGTTTCTTCTCTACAAATAAACGGAAAGGGGGGTCTACTCAGAGGAGTGAACCCGTTGAAGAGGTGGACGAAGCGGGTAGGCAGTTCATTCTGGGCGAATCAGTGTATGGCATGAAAAATGAGGGGACAGTCTTTGTAGGAGATTGCAGTTACACAGATGGGTCTCCATTTTGTGCTAAAGGCAAGATATTGTCAAGAGAAGGTGCAGTGGAAAGTTCCACTTACGACGCGGGTGAGGTGCATTCTGGAGACGGCAAGCCTAAATATAACAGGAAGGAGGAGATCTCCTCCACGACGGACAGCACAACGATGAACTGCTACAGAGTTGAATTGAAGACGCTCAAGGAGGAGGTTCAAATCGGTGACAGCAGTTGGACTCCCGATAAGGGTTCCCTTTTGGTGAAGCCTAACCTAACCCAGGTTAGAGACAATGAGCATCTCAAATTGATCATGCCGGTGAATGCATGGAAGAAAGAACCCATCCTAAGGAAGCAAAAAAAGGGAACCAATGCGGAGAAATTTAAGCGACCGATCATGAGCAGAGATGCCGGGGTGACCAGAAAGGAGAGAGGAGGGATTGGCGGCTTGGTCAAGGAGGACCACACCATGGATCATAGCGATAACGACCATGACAAGCAGCATGATGAGCAGCATGAGCAGAAGCACGCCGTCCAACAGAGATTCGATCGGGCCAACGCACCAACTGCCCCTCCAAAGCACCGTAGGTCTAGATCGGAAAATATCCATTGCTACCAAAATAATGAATTCAAAAATTTAGAAGTGGCAATGATGAAGCCCCACATGGACACCTTCAAGCGGACGGTGAATGTCAAGGGGGTGAGGACCATCCTAGAAAAGGTCTTAATTAGCTACATCGATGGGGATGTGGTGGAGAGGGGAGTGTCCAGGACCTTGGGCGCACCCAGTGCGCGAATGAAGGAGCATCAGAAGGGCAAGGTCCAGTGCACACTTGCTGAAGCAGCATCTGTTTGCAGTTACGTGGAGAGGGGCAAATGGATCAGCTCAGTCAACAGAACGGAGTGCTTTTCAGAAAAAGAAACGACAGTCAGGCAGATCGGTGCAGTTAAGACGGACACTAGTGAAAAAGACAAAGCGATTTATTTCCTCGGGGAGCATCTTAACTATGGTAGTAATGTGAAAACTCAGAACACCTTCCTTTGCTTACCAATCGAGAGGGCCCTCCTTCTGGAGGGGGACCCCAACACGGATGATGACGAAGCCGACAATGAGGAGGATGGGAACGATGCGGCAGAGGGCGATGCGGATCCGGAGCAGTGGGAAGACAAGCGGATCAATTGTAGGCCTGGAGAGGAACAAGGCTCCCCTCTTGAGGGAATGGTCAGAGGAGAGTTCCTGAGCAGGAGGGACTGTGTGGGTGCCGCCGATGCGTGCGGAGGGAGCAGCCGTGGAAGTGTTAATTGCGACAGAGGAAGCAACTACGGTGAACGCGGCCATTTCGGTGGGAGAGGTCACCACGGAGGGAGAGGTCACTACCGAGGGGGTGGCAACTACAGAGGAAGAGGAAACTACGGACGGGGCGGTCACTACGGGAGGCGTGGCAACTACCACCGAGGTGATGTGCACAACAAAGTAGTCAGCCGCGACAACATGTTGAAGTTTTTTCCCCAGGAAACCACTCCCCCACAGAGGAACCTCACAAATGGAAATACCACCGGCGGCTACTCCAAGAATGAGGTAATGCAGGACAGGAGGTATGGCGAAAGGGGTGTAATTCAAAATGATTTTATGTTAAGTGGAGTATCAGCCACAGGCACGGGTACCACAACGACGGCGACGATAGAGTCGATGGCGACGATGGACAGGAATGCTTCAAACTATGCGCAGTCCAAGGTGCAAGTCAACAGTAGTACCGGCAGAATGGCTAGTCATCAGATCGGCCACAAGGGCTTCTTCGCCGAGCTCCCCGAGCGGCGCAGGAGAAACGTCAACACGTCGGATTACTGCTACATGAGCGGTCAGAACGACTCCTCCACGGAGAACTACCCCCAAGGGTGCAGCGTCGGGAGTACCGATCAGAGCGGAGTCCAAAATAACAGCTACACTGCCAACCAAGGAAGTAGCGAACTTGCGGGTGAAGCCCAGAATTACAGTTTCTATGCGAATCGCTTCGAAGGTGGTGAGCATCCAAAAGGAGAGGACCCCATAGGTGGTGGGGCTCCTGTGGACAGCATGAAAGGGATGAGAAGCGTGAACGGGGTAAACCGCGCAGAGGGAAAAAGCATGCGCGATTTTAACGGAGGTGCATTTAACGAGGGGTACGGACGCCACAACCAGAGTCACATGAACGACTTTACCCAGAGGAGGCAGCAGAGAAACGGAACCGCCAATCATTACGGAGTGGGAGGGCAGCAATGGAGCAACCAAACCACGAACAACACAGGGAACAATAGGAACCATTTTAACAGTTACGTGAACAGAAACGGGACCATGCGAGATAGTCGGTTCCCCTCGCAGAGTAATGTCCCCACTGGGAACATTTTTCCTTATGCGGATGGGGGAAGCATGCCTCCCCATCACGGTGGAAGTGCCACGTTCAGCAGTGGCATTGCGGAGACCGGCTCCGGTTTCTATCCTAATGAGGGCGTACTGAACCCAGGGAACAACGGAGAGAGTGTCGATGGGGGGTATCATTACAACGGTGGCTGCGACACCACGTTTAAGTCAGCTGCCCCCGTTAGTGGTTGTAGAAAGGGTAGGAATGCACCGTACGTAGGTGGATACGCGGCTAACTGTGCAGTGAATTATGAGACTAATTGGTCCGCCGTCGCCGGCCCCAGTACATCGCCCCACTTTGCTGCGCCACCAATGAGTGTGCACAAAAGGATACAGGGAAAGAGGAACCACGTGAACGCAGACGGCTTCAACAACGTTCCAACATTCGATGAGCTCAAGTGTGAGGACAGCGAGGTGGCCATTAATGACGCATCGGAGAATACATCACCGTGTGGGATGGCAGGTAAGAGGTGGGCAAAAAATTATGCTCGTCACACTGGGATGCACTATGGGAATGACAGGAGGCAGAGAAGCAATGGAGGGGTTATGCAGTCCAGGAAGACACAGCCAAGTCAGCACGAAGAGAACGAGAAGCGCGAGGAGCATGAGCATACGATGTATAGCGGGAGGCAAGACGTAATTCAGAGGGATGATATCGACTCAGTGGGGGAAGCTGACCATGGAAGTCATCCTGATGGGCCTAGGAGCAAAAGTCAAAACAGGTGGATGAGAGGTGTGGAAGAAGTCTCCTACGGCAGGGACACAAGATCAGAAAAAGGAGAAAGGGAAGGCGACGTTGGAATGGATGTTATGCATGGTAAGAATGACCGTCGCGGAGAGGGAGAGCCCCACAGCGAAGAAGAAGAAAATGAAACGGGAGATAACGGGGAAAGCCTATTCAAGAGGAAGAATCGGCTTCAGCTTCCGCACGGAGATCGAGAAGGTATACTTGGGAAAGCCATGCGAAAAAAAACAGATGGTCTGCGTAAAGGTGATTTATTAGTCGGTACACCTCCCTGTGATGATGTGCTGGCAATAGATCCGGCGAAGGAAAGGAAGTGCGTGGAAATGGTTAGGGGAAACGGAACAGAAGGAATGCCTCCATCCCATTTTGAGGTGGTCCTTGGTGGGGAAAACAGCGCCTTCAAAGGGGAAGCGAAGCAGAGCCAGAGAAAAGACAATATAAAGTCAAACCGCTTAACCAGCAGCCGAATGGGATCGAGCCACACGAAAGTGGGACATGCTAACTCCTCGCCACGTGAGCAAGTAGCGAGTAAGATGAGATCGCCAAAGCAAGGGGGTAACAAGACCGAAAGGAAAAGGGAGAGGGCATGTAACGAGTATACACCATACGAAGGTTATATTCGGGGCACGAACGACGTTTCAAACATAGAACCCGTTTTTTGCACCTTCGAAGGAGAGAATGCAGATGATTATAATGACCCTACGGAGGAAGTGAACCAATTCGACCACACCGCACGGGACTACGAGGTGTGTGCGACTGACCAACAGCAACTAATCCTTGGAGACAATCCGCACGGCAGTGCTGATGTGTATACCCAAGAGACGAGCTCCTTCTTAGGAGATGGCAGAAGCGAGCCAAACGAGAATACCAACAAGGGGAGTTACCGACGGAAAAATAAAAACAAAAAAAGCACGTACGAGAAAGGTGCGAATGACACAGGTGCATACAATAACAGGGGAGGCAGCAGATCGGCAAAGGGAAAAAAGAAGTGACGTTGCGTGAAGGAGGTGCGAGAGGGGGACTACAGCGAAGCTTCCCACTTTAACATGCGAACGGAGAAGGAGCACATCTAAGAAGTACAGCACGATGAGAGGTTCTCACCGCAGAGGCATATCCCCCACCGGGTTGATGATGCAGTGAGCTTTATATAGTGTGCGTATATTTCTATTTTGCCCCGCATGAGGAATCGCCCAGGGACCCATTTTGAACCACGCTGCCTTTTCACACTTATTATTCTTCTGGCGACGTGTCTCTCTCCATTTAAAGCGATTAATCAATTGCACTATTCGTGCGTGATGCATGCGGAGTGGTCGCTAGCATTTTTTTCTTCTTCTTCCCCCACCCCGTGTATGCAAAGTGAACTCTACGACTTAAGGCGAAACATTAACTTATCCAGTTCATTAGTTCGATAAAGAAGTGTTTTCCTTTCATTGAAGCGGCCAGAGGGGACAGTTGGTATATGTCCTCACGAAGACGTAGTTTTCCCTCCACGGGACAGACGTCCCTAAACTCTGCCAATTGACATTCCAAGGAGAATTCTCCTTCACGCGGTGGTAAAAATGATATTGGCAAATATAAGTAGGCTACTCAAATGCGTTAGTGAAAGAAAAAAAAAAAAAAAAAAAAAAAAAACGGGTTGGCCGTTCGCAGGGTTACAAGGCAGATTAGGAGGCAGGATTAGACGTGTGTCTGACCCGCATCCCAGCCCCTGCTGCACAGTGCATACAGTATGTACGTTACCCCATGTATACCTGTGTGTGTATACATATCTGCGCTTGGGTGTGCACCCATTTAGCGCTGTCTCGCCCCCCAACGCTAAGTATTCTTAGGTCTGCGGAAGAAGAGCACATTGTTTTGGTTCTTCAGGTAGCCAAAGTGGTTCCACCCCGTGCTCATGGGGATGCGTAGGTAGTACTTCACGTCGAGCTCGTGGAGAAAGGGGAACTTCTCATTGGAGAAGCCGTCATAGTAATCATTTCTATCCTTCGAGTTGCCATTAACATTGAGCTTCTGATTGTCTAGGATGGATTTTACCTTTTCTTCGAAGAGTCTACTCACTTCTATCGCTCTGTAGAGATAATGTTCGTCCTCCGTTTTGATGAGGTAGACGACGGGTCCTAGTTGGGCTGCATACTGCACGTTAAATAGCTGGTGCGACAGGAGGAAGCTTTCGTTCAGAGAGAAAACGGGTTCTAGAATCTTCGAGAAGTCAGGTGCATCTAAGATCCTTTCAAAGAAGGAATCCTTTTCCCTCTTCATTTTATTCATCAGGCAAATTAATTTGTCTCTTTTCTCCCTGTCGGAAACGTCCTCATTATATTCGCCATCGGTAAAGGGTGCATTTCGAGTTGACAGGACGAGTCTTTCTTCAGGTTGATTTTTCTGATCAGATTGATCGTTCTGTTGAAGTACGATGCTGTGTTGGAGTACGTTGCTGTGTTGAAGTGCGTTGGCGTGTTCGCTCGGGTTGTCTCCACCACGTTGGTTCTTTTTTAATGGTGGTTCCCCTCGTAGTGCTGTCTCTTTTCCGGTAGCATCTTCCTCGTTGCCTTCCTCCCCGTCTTGAACTGCCTCTCCATTGGTTTCCTCCTGACCTCTGCTCATTACCACAGACATAGGCATAGCCATAGGAATAGGCCTGGCCATTTTATTTCTGTATTCCTGTGGAAGGTCCCCCTCCTCCTGTGGAAGGCCCTCCGACGTGTAGTAATACCTCTCGAGGAGCTTCACCTCCGCATGGTAGTACTCATCGGTGTCGTCTACCTCATCAAAAATGCCAACCGTCTTGAGGTTCATTAATTCGGTAAGATTAGGAAAAGGTACATCTAAGTACTTGTGTTGGGTTCTACACTTATTCCTGTATGTCTCATAATCCGCGTCGTCAATTACATTTTTTGCATGTCTATACAGGAACATGCGATCGATGTAGTGATACTTCATCTCCTTGTTCTTCGCATTCTCGATGATTTTGTTTAGCTTACTTTTGCTAATGTAATATTCGTCGTCCGCTTCTAGCAATTCGTCAATGAAGTTTAACTCTCCCTTCCGCTGTATGTTGGAGTAAATATCCTGGAAGAAAGCTCTGCTGAAGAGGTACTCGGCATCGTTCTTCAGCACTGAGTCGTCTTCTTCGTTCGGCTTCATCGGCTCCACGTTTTCTGCGGGAAGGTGTAGGAAGGAGTAGGAAGCATGTGGGGGAGAAGTAGGGTGTGTTAGCAGACGGAGTAAGATGTATGGGCGAAGGAAGTAAGATGTATGGGCGAAGGAAGTAAGGTGTGTTAGCGGACGGAGTAAGATGTATGGGCGAACGAAGTAAGATGTATGGGCGAACGAAGTAAGATGTATGGGCGAACGAAGTAAGATGTATGGGCGAACGAAGTAAGATGTATGGGCGGACGAAGTAAGATGTATGGGCGGACGAAGATGTGTTCGGAGACGAATTACGATGTATGGGCTGCCTCGCCTCGCCCTGTTCAATGCAGTTACCCTTTCGCTTTATATCTCCATTTTCAAACTGCTCCGCGTTCTTAAAGAAGCAAGTGTGGAAGAGGGGGTTGTCGGAGTTCTTCTCAGAGCAGCAGTCCTTCTGCCGGGAATTTCGTGAGGTCTCCAGACATCGACTACTGTTGTAACTTGGTGGGGGCGCTTCGCTCCTAAAGGAGTAGACGCTTGGTTCATTTGTGACGTCACTGTAGTAGAGTTCATTAAGAGACTTGCACCTGATGGCATCACTGTGTCTGCGCGTGCTTGTCTTGTGATTCTTTTCTCCATCCATATATTTATTTAAGTAATTGGAGTCGGAGTAATTGTATCTGTCTTGCTCCCTTAGAAACTGCGTGGTGTGTCTTCTCTTTAGTGGGTGACTGTCGATTATTTTTTTTCTTTCTTCGTCATCCTTCTCCACGGGATGGGGACGACGGCGTGTCCCGTTATCTGTCCCAGGGACATTCGCCTTATATAGGTCTATTTTTTTTCTGACCTCCGCGTCCGTGGAAATACGTAGTGCACCTTTTTTGGCATTGCCTGTCGGTGCAACTCCTTCTAAGTATAACTTATTCTCCAATTCACGTTCTAAGTTGAAGCTAGAAATTGTCGACTGAGAGTTCACATACAAGGGGAGGGTGTCTCTGAATGTATTCTGGCTATCTGCATTTTGGCTACTTACATTTTGGCTACTTACACTTTGGGTAGCTACATTTTGACTACTTACATTTTGGCTATCTACATTTGTGTTAATAAGGTATCCTTTTGAGTGTTCACTCTGGGTGGTGCTACTCAAGATATACGTTTCGTTTAGATTCCTTCTATGGTCTGTCATCTGTAGGTTCTGATTCTGCAGTGAATGGTTTGATTCTGTTACCTGTCCCGGATGAGCTAACCCCGCAGTGCTGCCTCGTCCGTCCAGCCTGTTAAGGTAGTATGCCTTACTCATCTTTAGGTAGTTTTTTTCATTGTGTTCATATATTTTGGATTTGTCCCTTTTCATCGTTTTGTTCACTATGGATCGGACGGCGGCACTCTTCTTAATGCTCTCATCGACGCTGCTTCTGAGTTGCGTTCTGCACTTAAGTGGGGTGAACTTTTTGTTTTGGTTGGACAGAGAGTAAGGAGAGGAATACTTCCTTCGCTTGGTGAAAGCATTGTTAAAGTTGTAGTTAAGGTAATCTATGTGGTTCCTTTGGTGTGCGTTTGGTTCATTGGCAACTGAGATGGTGCACCTCCTTTTTTTCGCCACCGGTTTGCAGTCGTCGCTTACTTTGGTGGGGGCGCTGTACCTCGAGCTGAATATCTTGTGGATGCTCAGGTTTATGTTGCACCCGATGTTGTCGGACGACATATTGGCTTGTGTCTCCGAGGGAAGCGTTATCGCGGCGATGCGGTATTGCGTTATCGTGCTGATGCAGTGGGCGATGTTGCGTTATCGTGGCGAAGGTGCCACGTGGGAGTGGTTCCCTCTTTGTTGCAGCTGATCGGAACAATCGCGGGCTAGTTCTGCCGTTCTTCACCGTCGTGTGCACAACGTGTTTGGCTCACTACATGCCCCCCCCCGATGGGGGTAACCTCACCCAAGGGGGAGCACACAAATGGTGCGAGAGAAACAATTTGGCCGGAGGGAACCCCTTGGGGAGTCTCCTTCATACGTGGTTGCGTGTGTGCGAGCTCGCGTGGGGGATTGCGCACGCAGGTATGCAAGTGTGTACGTGAAAGTGTGAGGCATAAGCGATTGTTCGTGCGTATGCTTGCACGCACACGAGTTGGCCTTTTCGCCTTTGCCTTTTTGCCTTCCCTGTATCACCTCCCGTTTCGCCCTGAACTGCGCATACGCCCTGGAGAGGCACGAATTCCAAAGGTACACGCTCCAACGAAGCAAAACTCTTTGCACTTCACACGCGTGGTTGGAACAGACGAGTGGAAAAGAAGCCAAAGGAGGGGGGGCGTGAAAAAAGAAAGAAAAAAAAAGAAATACAAATAAAGGAAAGCTCAAAAAATGGGCCAGCACAAAAAAAAATAAATAAAAAAAAACTTTCGTACAATTAAGAAACAAATGCAATATTATATTCACCCCTTTCGAGTAAAACTGTTCAGGCTTGGACGACATGGACGAGCGTACATACGGCGACATGACACCTATTTACTCCAATGCATTTCCACTTTTATGCATATGTACCGTCGCACAGGATTGTGCATTTGGTGCACCCTCACGGAAACGAAGTGCTGCCTGGACGACTCACCCGCAACACAAAAGGGTTACGCTTCTGTTCTTTCTGCAGCAGAGCGCATATTGCTAAATGCTACACTATGATGGCACACATTGTGGTGTGTTCCTTTTTTTTTCCCCCTTCTCTTTTCCTTCCAATTTGTTCACCAAAATGGTTGTAATTTTTGCGTCATGGCCACTTCTTCCAAGCGTGGTGTGAGTGCATGAGTGCGCCGAATGTGGGGGGGAATCGCATTCCCAGCGACTTCCGAGCAGTTGGATGTTTATGCAGGGTCATCTATTTTTTTTTTTTTTTTTAACATACCAAAATGGAAAAAAAGAAGAATAACAAGTGAGGACAAGAGGCAAGGGGGGAACTTCCCTTTTTTGTCGTGAGCACATGAGGAGAAGAAATTGAAAAGGCATTCGTTCCTCTTGCTCACGTGTGGTCAGTTGCTTCACACGTTCGTTGTTACCTTACCCCTTTTTATTCTTTCCGTGTACATGCATACTTGACCCATTCGGCACACTTGGAATAGTTGACCCATTTCTTACCTTTTTCTTTGCTCGACCAGTGGTCCATGTGGCCGCGCTGGCCCACTCTGCGAACATGCTCCGCTAGCGCAGGCGCTCGGAGCGGGGCGAAGTGGATGCCTCCTCGTGACAGGGAACTTTCGTGTGATAGGCACCCTCTCCACGTTCCTCCCTTGTGCCGCCTCCCCACCGGCGTGCGCAACAATGCGATCGCTTTTTAGAAAGCGAATGATGACCTTCTACACAGTTCATCCGCACGATGGGAGAGGTCAACACTTAAGTCCGTTGAAGTTCCCCGGCTCGGTCATATATGTACATGATGAGAATGTCCTTAAGTATGAAAAGAGCATAATGCAGTACATGGGTACGGACATCATCGGGTTTGATACAGAATTCGTTTTGGAGATAAGTGGAGACCGTTCCAACCATTTGGACAGCGGGAAGGTTCCCCCAAGAGGTCAACCACTGAGGGACGCCCTCCGTAGCGACGGGATGCAAAATAGCATTTCATCAGGCGCATCCCCACATAGAGTAGACCTAAGGAAGGAGACTAAATTGAAAGGGTTCACGGCGATGTCGACAGAAGGTAGTTTTTTAAAAAGAGTACACAGGAACAGGTCCCCACCATGCCGTGAGAAGAAAACGCTGTGCCTGATTCAGCTCAGCTCGAAAAATCTCTGCTTCGTTTTCAACATTAACAAACTGAAGGGGATGATCCCCATGTGTGTGAAGGAAATTATGGAGGATGAAAAAATAACGAAAGTGTGCCATGACATTCGAAATGACAGAGATATGTTCCAAGAGAAACATATTCAGATAAGGAACACTTTCGATTTATATGATTTTTGCATGCAGAGTTTTCTCTACCCTCCTTCATTACAATTCTTAGTTAAATTATTTCTTAAAAAAAATTTAGAAAAACATTTTCGAATGTCCAACTGGTTAAGTGATGACTTGAGGGAGGAGCAAATTCTGTATGCTGCTGCCGATGCGTATGCGTCGAGGGAGGTCTATATGGTTTTAAAGCAACTGGGAAAGGTGAATCAGTCGTGTGTGTTGAATCAGCCTTGTGTGCCGAGTGATCCGTGTGTGGCTTCAAATGGGAAGACTAATGTAACCTCCCCTGTGATGGATCCACATCTGATGAGTGCAATCCATAAGGAGGAAAACCCAAGTGACGCAAAAAGGCTTCATAGTGAGACCCCTCAAGAGAGAGAAAGTAAAAATGATGTCTTTTCAGCGGAGGCGCAGCAAAGTAGTAACACCCAAATAGTAGATGAGACGGAGAGGCGCACTGCTATAATGCACACCTCTGTCACGACGAATAAGCAGAATGACACTACGCTGGGGCGAAACTCCACGGGGATGGAAAAACAAACATATGCATTTTTTGGAAGACACCAGATAAGCACTATTCATGAGTTAAAAAATAAAATCCACGTGAAATGCGCACAATTGTGTAACATATCCTTTGTTGAAGAAATGGTTTTTGCAGGCAGTGGCTATAAAAACCGGATGTCCTTGCAGGACGTGGAGAGAGGCAGGTCCCTCATCGTGCTGCATTCGCAGGGCTTCGATGAGGAAGTCAGGTGCTGCCACGAAATATTGAGTTATATGGACAGCGCGGCGTAGGACTTGCACGAAACACGTTGCGGGGGTTGCAAGCTACGCGTTGGAGTTGCGCGTTTCGCATTGCCCCTAAGTGGCCAACTGAGGTCCCCGCGGGTGTCAAAGGTACAACTCACCATTTTCGCAACATTTCAGCTAGGTAGCCAGCTAGCTAGCTATTTTTTTTTTTCAAAATGTGCACATAACTGCTGCGAAAAAGGAAAAAAAACTGACATATTGAGGCGTCTTTTCTTTTTTCCTTTTTGTTTGTCTTTAAAATGTGAAATGTAATGTGCGCGTTGGTGATTAGCAGTCTGCGTGTGGGGGTTCCCCAGGGTGGACACAACGCGATGGTCCCTGGTGAATGGCCCGAATGGTGGACGGCCCGAATGGTAGATGGTCCAAATGGCGCACCTTCCCCCCGTCAGGCGAAGGAGAAGTGGCTCTTGTTCTTGGAGGGGTAAGACACGGAGTAGTTCAAAATGCAATCGTATATAAAGGTGGGGGTGACGAACAAGGGGAGCTTTCTCTTCTTTTTCTTCCTGTCCTGCAGCGAGTTATAAAAATGGACTGCATTCGGATCGTTGCAGTTGGCAACGACAATGTACTCGGCATCGAGGGGGTCTTTCACAATCTTCCCCTCGCCAAGAGTTATTAAAGCTTTACACAAAAATAGCGCATCGTAATAATTGGGCTGCTTCACACTCGCAATGTTGAATATATAAAAAAATTGTTTGCTGAAGAGTCTATCGTGAGCTAGCTTTTGTCTGGTGTTGAAATTTTTGTTCCTCACAATGAATTCATTTTCAGTGCAAATGCTGTTCCAGTAGACATCGGTGTATTCAGGCCACCTTTGATATTTTTTTAAAATGATATCAATTGCTTTTTCCTTTAGCATGTACACATCGCTAACGAGGCTACATAAGATTTTCGGATCATATAAATCCACGTGTTCTTTTTCATCTGGGACGATACAGAAACTTATCTTGTTCCATTCGTATATGTCACTTGGCATGTCGTAAATTTCGATTCCTTTTGTCCCTGCCCCATTTTTCGTTATTAGTCCCTTTGGGTCATACGTAAAATTTGGCGGCTTCAAATGTTTGAGTTTGTTCAGTTTATTGTATATGATATCTCTGTAGTAGTTGTTTGCCGCCCCGATAAGCTTTATTTTATTCACTTGTTCCCTTCCTTCGTAGTAACTTGCATCGACGTTGTGCGACAGCTCGTCTGAGTACGACGAGTCCGTGCTCTCGTAGCAAATGTTCAGTTTGCAATTTTGCTTTGTCTTCTCTATATCGCTATCTGGTATTATTTTCCTCTTTCTTTTTAACGAACCCATTTGTGTGGCACCCTTTTTGGAATTCTCTAAAGTCACGCTGGAGGCGCCTCCCCTGGGGTCTCCCTCCACCACCAGCTTCTGCTTAGCAAACTTGTAGCAGTCGTAGTAGGAGCAGAGTTTATAATCGAGCCCTTTGAGGACATTCGCATGGAACGTTTTGAAATTCGTTTTCTTCACTGTCCAAATGTTTTCCGTCTTGTCCCAGTGGAAGAGGTTAAGCTCCTTCATCTTTCGGACCACTTCCTCATTATACGGCACGATTTTTACTTGCACCGAGTCGCTCCTCACCGGGTTGTGCACGATTATGTGTTGCATGGCGAACATGCTGCTCCTCGCGACGTGTTCAACGAACCCGCGCTTGTCCCTGCGCGAGAAGAGGGCCGCGTCGTAATGGTTGGCGGGGTCGCCAAGATTGGCTGTCTGGTTTGCACTGGGGGTGGGTGGGCCCGCCTTCCTCGTCTCCCCCAGGTCTGTTTCACCCGGCGGTTTGTTTAGTGGTTCGTTGATTAGCTCTTTTAGCGATCTGTTTAGCAGTTGCTTGGCCGTCTCCCTCCCTGCCTCCTTCGCAGAGGCGAAGTGGCTAAACAGCTTGCAGACGTAGTAAAGAACCTTGTCGCTGACGGTGCCTCCCAGAAAAATGGTCAGCTTTGTCATCTCGTAAATGTAAAAGATGGGGATGTGCCAGACCTTCTTCTCACTCTCCCACTTGACATTTCGGCAGTGGACCTTAAAGTAGGAAGTAATCGTTTTGTTTTCGTTTGTGTACTTGAGCTTCAGCACGAGGTGTCCCTTCTTATCATCCAGCACGTTACTGCACGAAGCGCTGTTATAAAGGATATAGTTGTAAATGTTGCTGACCTCAATGTGTGTCCAGCTGCTCAGAAAGTCTGTCGTCGTCCTCCGTTCGTCAATTAAATTGTTTAAATAAAAATCGAAGTTGTTTCTTTCCTTTTCATCTATGTACACATCCAGGAATATATCATCTGGGAGGAACATTTTTTCAAGACTGATCAAATTTTTGTCAACATTATTCCCCTCGATCTTTTTGAAGTAATGCGTCCTGACAAATCCATTGTCCTCCTCCCCCTTGTGGTACTTGGCTAGCAGGGCTTTGTCGCGATGGCTCATTTGATCTGTTTGTGCGATAACTGAACCATTGGGGAGAAGGAAGGAGGTCACCACAGCAATACAAGTCCCTTCACTAAATCGGGCTGTATATTGGCATCTGCACTGGGATACTTCTCGTGGAAAAAAAAACAGTCTGGGGAGGGGAAACGATGTGTGGCCTGGCTCTTTTGCACGATTTCCTAAGGTTAAGCAGAGGGTACACGCTTCTGTAAGGTCACGCATAGGGTGCACGCTTCCGTGTCAGTGTGTGCAACAGGGTGAGCATACTTATATGTTAGTGTGTGCCGCAGGTTGACCACACTTGTGTGTTTCTTTTTTTTTTTAGTGAGACTGGTGAGCTCGATCGGTTGCCAGTTCTTCCCCAGCTGGCGACTT
>NW_008481855.1:17937-40382 GCF_000524495.1 Plasmodium inui San Antonio 1 | reverse complement strand
TCGTGGCGCTGCCAATGGAGGGGCTCGACACTTCCTCGTCTTTTTTTTTTTTTTCCCCGCCCGTGTCGGCTCACGCGCAGGGAGTAACACAAAGGGGGCGAGCCACCCCACCCCCCTTTCTTGTCCCTTCACGTGTGTAGATAATGATTGCCTGTCCATGCATGGGGGAGGGCAACAGAAAAAAAAAAGAGAATTTCACCTCTCCACTTGAGGTGCGTCATATTTTGAAGGACACGGAGACATAGGGGTATATCTCCTCGTCGTTTTCATCGGATCTCTTGATGTAATTCTTTCCAATCGAGTCAGTGGTGGAAAATATATCGTACAACTTCTTGCGCACTTTTTTCTCCTTGCTTTCCCCGTTGATGCGTATGCTGAAGGAGGCAAAGTTCGGGGGCACTCCAAATCGAAGGACCGATTCACAGAACACCCTCAAAATGTTAATATGAATGAAGGCGCTAAAGATATCTGAAAAGGCTGCTAAACACATCCTACGTAGGAAAGTCTCCTGTCGTATGATTTCTGCCTCTACCTTGGTCCTCGATTCCATAACATCGTTGTACTTCTTCTCATCATACTTAAAAGATTTGACAACGAATTTCTTCACCTTTGCTGCTTCTTTAAAGCTCTCGGCAAACTTCCTAAAGACGTATACCTTCCAGAGGGTATTTCCATCTTTGTCCACTAAGCCCTTAAACTGTTCCGTCGATCTGGGGACAACATACTGTGAGAATTTTTCATAGCTAGCTAGCCACTCATCAACAGAGTTTTTTGGGATGTACGCAATTAAGGTCGTCAAATATTCTGTCTCCATAAAATCTGTCTCGTTAACCGTCTGTGGAGTTAAGATCTCATTTAAATTTTTTAAGAAAAAATTGTTCGTATCCGTTTTTGGAATATCCTTTTTTTTCCTTTCTTTTAAATCGCTCAGCATGCTAGATTTTATATGAATTTCGTCAGACAGTTTGGTAATGTTATTCACCATCACGTCGATGGTGTCTGTAAGGGACCTGTTCCGTGGATACTTGGCATCGTCCCAACTGAAGCGCCTTATGTACTGATCGATGTTAATGTGTTGCCGCTGGTATATAATTTTGAGCTCTATGTTCTCGTCATACTCTTTGGCAAGTTTCTCAATTTTTTTTAAACACCCATATGCGTAACTCTCGTACTTTTGCAGGTCATCTGCGCACTTGAGGAGGTCATCGAAAGAGCAGAACTTCAGATTTGTTGGCACGTCCAGGATGTTGGTGTCGATGCACACGTGGCTCCCCAGAAGCCGGTTCTTCAGAATGGTGTAGATATATTCTCGGCTCGTGTTGTCTCTCGTGGAGCACGCGATGAACAGGCACATGGGCGATTCGCTCATCGTGCTGCGGTGTAGGTAAGGCGGTGTAGCTGAAGCGGCGTAAGTAGGTGTAAAACGGGGTAACCCAGTGTAGTCACCAGGGCATGTCACAGAGGGAGAGGGCGCTTATGCTGCGTGCGCGCCTTCCAGTCTAGGCACCCCTCCCTTTCTTCGCGCGCTCACGGTGCTGATGACTTGGTCATCCTATTGGTTCCGCGCACTATTTGGGTAAGGTTACGGGGGGGGTTACTCCAGCAACACCGCTCTGCGGGGTGTGGGGTCCCCTAAGGCCTCTTCGCCGCGACAGAATTTCGCCCCCTTATTATGACTAAACGCTGGGCCACAGGCTTCCTTACATAGACCTACACACGCGGCAACACGTGGCGCCGGAAATCATTTCAGCGGGGGGCGAAGAGAGGCTTCTAGGCCAGTGTCCTACTCAGTGCGCTTTGTATGGAAGCTTCCTGGATGGCTTCCTTTTGGCAATTCAGCCTTTATCTGTTGAGCCTATATCGGATCAGCCTTTATCGACTTCCCCCTTAACGGTCCGCCCTTATCAACTTAGCTCTTATATCCTTCCCTTTCGATGGGTTTTCTTCCCCGCGGGGTGCATACCCAGCCGCGCAAACAGCTCTGCAAGGCGTCGTACATAAGTACCTACCTGCAAAAAGCGCCCTGACGAATATCCTGAGGGGGGGATGTCGGATCGTATCGTTTAAAGCGAACGGGTGGGCCGGGGAAATAGCCTCTTAGCGGGGAGCGAGCATTCGGGAAGATGGCCGAAATGTGGAATGGAGGCTGGAAGGAATGCGAAATGGTGGAAGCATGGGAGGAGGCAAAAGTGAAGAGCCGGACGGATGCAATCACGCATTTACCATTTGCAGTTACGCGCATACGCCATTATGCAAAAAATGCGCTTCCAGTTTTTTTTTTCCCACTCTTTTTTTTGCCTCATTCGTTCCTATTTTTTGGGATTTCGCCTGAACGGGTCAAGCAATTAATTTTTTTTTTTCGTATCCTGGCTGCGTAGGGAAAAAGCAGTAACGTAGAGCGAAGGTGGGAAGGAAAGAAACAAGAAGGGGAGTAAAGAAAAAACGAGTAAAAACAGCGCGGATCGGCGTGTTTGTGGAATTTCTTTTTTCTCGGATGGGGCTGCGTGTTCCCATCGCCCTCGCGTTAACAGTAGCACGTGTTATAGTCGGCGCAGGCGCCTACTTCGTGCATCCCTTCCGATTTTACGTTAATTTCACACATGCAGCGGCAATCACTGGGGGAGAACCCCGTTATCGCCTCTTCTGTGTGAGCGCCAAAAGGGAGTTGATCCACTGGACTCGCACACGAAGGGGATTTACATGTGTATGAATTATGAACATACGAGTCAGTGACTCCTCCTATTGCGCAGGTTTCAGAATTTGACAGAAGTCTGTCCCTGAAGCGAAACACCGACACGTGTCCACAGAAAAAGGTACAATAGGAAGGGGAAGCTTCTCCTCGCCTCTCTTAAAAGGGAAGGCGTTGCGCCTAAGTAGGTTCATACGTATGCACGTGTCTGTGTAACCTCCCAAGATCACATCACAAAAAAAAGAGAAATGGCAGAATGGCAGGATGGAACAATGGCAGAGTGGAAAAATGGCATAATGTCGAAATAAGATATTAAACTACGCCGCCGCGAGAGAACCCCCCTGCAGACGAAACTTCAAATGTGCTGATAGCATGTGAGCATGTCCCTGTACTCCCCTGCGGTGATCGCAAGCGAGCGGGTAGGGTCATCACTCGGAGGAATGGCACCTCTCTTCCCCTCCGTGTTGTACTTGACGAAAAAGTCAAAATCTTCGGGACTGATTTTATCACCCACCAACCCTAAATATGTCCGTAGGACGTCCAGATCAACGGTATTTTTTTTCTGCATATCCAAGACGTTAAAATGTTTGTCGAATGTTTCATCTGCGTCAATTACTTGGAACAACTTCCGCTTCAGTAGAGTCAGAAACATGGGTAAATTCATTTTGTGTATTTTTTTTACGTTCATTTCTTTTTTGAATTTCCACACTTGGGGCGCGTCGTACACTTGCTTCAGTTGCCTGGCCATTTGGGGAAACAACTCGATCTCCACTTCTCCTGACTGGGAAAGGTCGTGAAGGGTGAACAGCAGCTCGGCTTCAGCGAAGTAGTCCACGATTTTTTTTCTACGCGGGGGTGAAAGGGAGGAGAACGTCAACGCGGCAAATTTGTAA
Organism: Plasmodium inui San Antonio 1; assembly: GCF_000524495.1. Taxonomy (NCBI): domain Eukaryota; phylum Apicomplexa; class Aconoidasida; order Haemosporida; family Plasmodiidae; genus Plasmodium; species Plasmodium inui. The sequence continues at coordinate 36,800 of NW_008481855.1, read as the reverse complement.
AATCGGGCGCACTGCCCCAGGGAAGACTTTTTCTCTCACCTGCTGTAGTCAACCGTGCCAGGGGATTTGCCCTGTTTGTTTTCGCACAACCCCTTCAGTATTTTCCTCACAATTTTCTTTGTGACTTCATTTTGGTAATTAAGTGTGTACTTGTTGTTGTTGTAAAATGCTAAATCCATGGTGCTGCTTTGTAGTCTTTCGCTTATTGCAAAAGAAGGAAAAAAAAAGCAACAAGAAGAAAGAGCAAAAAACAGAGAGGAAAGTCTTCTCGGTGAGTGTCTCCTGCCCAGATGGTCAAATCGCTGTTCCGTTCGATGTCTGAGTTGAAACGGAAGAACAAAATAGGCACAAAATAAAGAAAAAAAAAAAAAATAAAAATAAAAAAAAGAAAAAAAAAAAATAAAAAAGAAAATAAATAAATAAATAAAATTTACTCTCAACGAAGATGCGCAAAGGGATATGCACCGCATGTGCCTCCACCCTAAGGTGACCATATACTTTGATCTTCCCTTTTCGCAGGATGTGTGCACAGAGGGGGTAAGATACCTTTGACTAGTATATGCTCAACACAAAAGTGTTTTCACCGCCGTATATTCCACCGCCCCAGTGCAGCTGTCCATCCGAAGCAGTCGGTTTATCCTTCTCTCTGGAAACGGAAACAATGCACACGTGACTACATTTCAAATGCACACGGTCGCTGAAACAGTCAACACAGTTTTGTGAACAAATTCAGTTCAAGTCAAAATGGACGGTGGGAAGAAGAAAAGAAAAAGAGAAGAAACAGGAATGAAAAGAAAAAGAAAAAAAAAAGAGCACATATATATGTGTATATACATGGATATATATATGTTCCATGCTGAGGTGTAAGAAGCTCAAGAATGCTTAGGCTGTTATCGATTAATAATAGCAATGTATAGAGTCATGTAAATTACCTGTATCTGTTAGGCCAAGATGCTTCTTAAGCCTTTGAAATCGATGCACCCTCCGTTGAGAGACAGGATGTAAATTCTTTTAAAACTTTTGAATGAGCAATGTTGCCTGCTCCTCGTTAATTTACTGTAATTAATCCTATGCAAAATAGAGAACGTCGTTATACTGACGCATACTTGTTATACTCATCTTCCGTTCATAATTCAATCCTGACGATTTTTTTCAATTTCTATGATGTATTCCTTGTAATATATTGTTATTGCCACCACAATTTCTTCACTATGTTTGCGTTGTCCCCTTACATACATATATTGCGCAGAATCATAATAAATTCGTGCATAACTATTATACTCATTGCCGATGCTAAATACATCTTTCTGGATTGATATACCCTTATTGAGTTACACCTTATTCTTTCTTCCCATAAGGGTGTAATAGTCATATTCTTCCCTTTCCCCTCCTGTTAAAATTTTGCTCACACCAATTAATACATTCGGCCAAATTAATCAAGATCCGTAAGTACATTTCTATTAGGGAATAATTCGTATAAGTGCATAAAAGGGACGAGTAAATATCGTTACTGCAACACTTTCTCCTCTAAACATACTATTTTATGTTGAAGGATGCTTAACCTTTCTTATTCACACAAATAGTTAATTCGATTTTGTCAATCCTTTTATTCAATATTAACCTCCTTAATTAATATTAAATGCATGTAGCGACAAAGTCAACGATTCCATTAAGATGGCCATAACATCCTCAGCTCATTTCAAAACTCAATACTCAGGGGGGTATGTTTTCTCAGCAAATATCAAATTAATACGAGTAAGCCCCCTGCCATAATTAAAGATAACTATTCACCTCCTGAGTTAAGTATTAATTGAATAATTAGCAAAAATGTCTTTCACATTTTGTTTCTCACTTGAGCGAATTACGTATTCTGGAAAAACATGGCCTCTTACTTGGGGTTCCACTCCGCCATCATAGTTTCACGCCGCAATGAATACACATTAATGAAGGACGTGTCTAATATTGCAAAATGTCTCAAAAAAAATAAAAGAAAAAAAGGGAACCATAATAATTCCTCCAATGTTCCACTGGTCGAAGACACCTATAGAGATATACACGTCGGATATTTAGACGTAATTCTTCCATATTTCAGAGGCCCCATTGCAGAGAATCACTGTAAGCACATTTTTCGAATGATTCATTCTAATTTCGATATATTGCTCTCCAGAAATTTCGGCAAATATGTATTCATTTATCACTACTTCCAGGCGATTCATCTCTTAGCGTAACGGACTTTTCTTTATACATTGTCTACTTTACCAATTTCTACTTTGTACGTGGATGTTCACAATGACCAAATGGACCTCTCCCCCAAACGAAGGGAGCTGCAAAAAATATACTTCAGAAAATATAAAGATAACAGAGAATTTATATTACATACGCCTAGAGAACCGGATTCTTTATGGTACACCTAATTCTTATTTTAATAGTCTGGAAAGATCAAGCGCCACAATGGCGTATCCGACAACAGCAAAATCTAGCTTATATTCGATGGAAATCCGAAAACTATCCAATCTCCGTATATTGGACAGTACGAGTAGGAAACTAGCGATAAAGAGTATTATTAACAACTTCCCCTGTGTATTATACCTCGTATGTCCATTCTGCAACATAACCAATATCAATGCTTATGAATAATACATTAACTCATAAAATTAATTATTCACTTTTAACTTTATTCACACATCTTCGCAAATGTATGCAACTATAACCTGAATATAAATAACAGGTGTTTTACAGTTATCAGGACATTATTCAAAACGCTCAGTCGTTCCAAATAGTATACACACAAATATGTCATTCTACACCGCAAGCTAATGAATGCGCTGGGCACATATTATACGACATCTACAAAACGAATTAACGAATGAACTGGAGAGGCACCTCGGAGACTCATGGATTTCCTAGCGATCAGTGACCATCTCGATGCTTACTTGCCTTTATTCAAATATTACCATGAATTCGATACATCAAATGAAGAGTATTCCATTTTCTCGTAAAAATACTTTAAAATATTGGTTGTCCGCACACAGAAAAGGAGCAATTGTACCTATTTTCCATTCTGCTGCCCATACAACAACAGATTGGAATGAAATCCTGATTCAGACAAAAATGATTAAAAAGAATCAGTGCCTATCTTAAATTTGATCATGTTCTCATGATCCACAGATTTCATTAATTAAATGCAACTGCAAATATAAAGATCTCAGGGATGCATATATGAGGAAGTTACCTAATCACTGGGCAAATTCATGAATAATTTGGATTCAAATAACTCATAAGAAATAATAATAGAGCTTTGGAAAGTTATTTCAGTCACAGATGATCCTACTGCGTGTACAATGCAGTACGCATGGAAAGGAATTGTTATACTGTTTGAACAGAACTTAGTTGACCTCCCTTTGATCACACAATACAGTGATGTTAGCATTGGTAAATACATTACACAGGAGAGCCCATGGCAACAGTACCATAAACAGTTTTTTTCTTCCATGGTTCTATATACTTTTCATTATTCATACTACTCTTACAATATCCTCAGGAAAATACGGCCTCTTACACGATCACTATTCCATGTACAAACTGCTACACGTTGTCTTCATATGTACACAGTCTCAACCTTGTATAATTTAAAAGAAGAAAGGAAAGCTTCATAAGGCTTAATAGTTTCCCTTAATAATTACTTGAATAACATATCCTGTTTATGGAGTCGAAGCTCTTAGATTTGATTTGTAGACAGATCATGTATTGGCAACATAGTTATGAAGTCTATTCTTGTCGCATCTATATCTTCTTATCGTATATAACTAGTAAATAATTGAAAATTACTATTTCTTCTTATAAATATCTTCCTTCCATTAAGAGGCTCCTTATGGGAGTTATTAATTTCTATTGAAATTTATATGTAAGTATCAGTCTAAGAAGCGATTTGCTCGTTCCTCATTTTTCCCATTGCATTATACTTCCTTCCGTTTGAGTCCAACCACAGTTAACACTATGGGTAGTGGCTCTCCATTTGAGGAAACTTATGAGGTTCCTTTTACTTCTTCAAATTACACACATCGCGTGTTACACTCTTCAAAAAACAACACCCTATTCTAACTAATTCTAACTACAATCCATTGGGTGAACCCGAATCCACTCTATAACTTCATATAAATGGGCTAAATAGGTGGGATTATTCCTTTTTAATCACTCCGAATCTATTCTGGAAATAAAATTCTTATCCTATGACTTAGCATTACGATCTACATGCTTTCAGAGTATCCCGTTCTCTGGTTTCCTTAAATTGACATAGAGCATATCTAAATAGATTCCTTATAGCGTAAGTTAAGAGAAAAGTCCCAAATCCTGTCAAATGGTCTGCCATTTTGAGAATATATCCCGCTCAAAATTAAAATGTACAGATTCTTTATCCTGTGTTCCTTAACGGCTAATTCCTTCATTAATCCTCAAATATATCCCAAAGACATTATTCATGCTCCTATACTGATAATACAAGACATAAAATGAAATTCCAATATAATTATAGAAACTGGGGTCCTGACGCATACAACTTAAAATTGTATTATTACATATTACAATTACTAAGTAGAGATATGAGGGTCCATAATGGTGTCCATTAATACTTATTGGATTCCCTCTCTAAATCAAATGTATATCTATACATTGTTTATGTCTTGTATCATAATAGAACATTATGAATATCCTCTTTAATATGATCCCCCCCTTAGAGTAAAACCTATCTTTGAGTCACTACCGGAATTTCGCACATTACTGTATACATATGCCAACAACATTTACTCCTAATTTGAGAATCCTTCCTCACATTAAGGAACATTAGGGACTCCGTACAGTCTGCATATTGACTTTGTCAGTTCCTTGCTTAGATAAGAAGTCTCATACTTCTCTAGAAGATATTTAGTGGAAAGAATGAAAACTCTTTTTATGCATCATAAAACGTCAGTACGACACTGCATGAATCAACTGATTCATAAACATCCCTCATAAATAAATATAGATACTTCCATTAATAATTACATTAACGCGCTCAAACAAAATATATTAATAGAGGCCTACGATATCCTCCCTAATTCCTAATAATCACATTTAAGCCGGATGCCACTATTCTTCATACATAATGAGCAGTTTCCCTTATATAATGTTACGGATAATAGTTTATAGACAAAATAATTAACAAGTACTGGAGAGATTATACAAAATGGGGCTATGCCTGCTCATATACTATCATTATAGTGATGAGTCCATTTTAGTAAAGCAAACATACACCAGCAGAGTCTTTCAACGGGCTGATTGTCTCTTATATTCTTATCTAAACGGGAGAGGTGCCCATTTCTTCCCTTAGGGTGTGGTGCATTCTTCCTCTAAATTTCTTTCTAATTTTCATAGTAGCATTTCTCTATGCGCATACAGATAGCTATACCAAGTGAATATCGCAAATTGACAACCAATAAAAAACATTTAAAATATTCTTATCAGAGATTGGGAAGACATTCTCTTGCAAGTCAATAATAAACATGCTAAGAGCCATCTCGCGGCTAATTATCCGCTTTCTTGTTTGAAGTACTAGCAATAAATTACTGATAGCTTTCTGATTTGACACGTAAAAGATCAATCCAGTAATGTCTGCACAATGCGGGTATACAGTATAATATATAATAGTCATAAATATAATTTTATAGAGAAAGTATGTTTATTCAAACAACACCCGACTTTAATACAGAACGGTAATCTAACAATTCCCATATAAGCGATGGATTCACCGCGATAACCTTATAATCGGCATATATTGTAAGTATAAGTAGAAAATCCCTCCATTGTGTATGAGATATGGAGATGATGCGAAATAATGGGCGCAATTTAGATCTGGGTACATAAGGAGAGAGATAAATTAAAACTGCAATATTAACCTTCTCATACACCTGTCTGTAGGAAAAAAGTAACAGGATCTATACTATCTATCCGCTTCCTTTCGTCTGTATTTCAAGGTGGTGATATCAAAATGATAAACTCTGTTTTGCTGATAAAACATAGAATACAAACAGTCGAAGTATGGATATATCATAGTCCTAGCTAAAAAGCCATAATAAAAATGATATCTTTCCCTGAAACTGTTATTATCCTCAATTAAATACAGGGGTTAATTTAATAGACGTCGAATATACCTATCTTTTCTATAAGGATAGGGGGATTCCGGAACCCCAGCGGAATTCATAACCGGAAGGATATCTTCTCTAGAAGTGGAGGCAAGGGTTGTGCAACACTCTCTTATACACGCCTGTACTCCAAAGTCGTATGTAGCAATTCCTCGTAAAAGCGGGAGATCTAGTGATAAATAGGAGTCATTCAACATCTGTTGCCATATTTCAATAAAAACATTCAAGAAACCGTGAAACAACAAACGTGTTGTGTACCCATCCCATAGTGATCGTATCATTAGGAGGAGTTCAATAGTGAGATAGATGGAGAGGAAGATACACATTCTAATATCAAAAGGAACAACTGAGCAAGAAACCATCCAATAGTATGGATCACCATTAATATAGATGAATATGTGCTCTATAATTCAGCGCCTCATCACCCAATGTATCCCTCCCGGATTTTACAAATATATCCTATGGGCAAAGGGTAAGAATGAGACAAACAGGATAATAACACTCCGTCAAGAAGTCTGTTGTCCCTCTGTATATATCTCAATGAAGGAAACGAACAGAGTCAAAACATTGATTGTTCTGTATCATTATATTAAAACACTCAAAATATATTGAATATCCACAGAGTAATAGGAAATCTACAAGTTTATGTCTTATTCTATTTTCCCAAAAAAATAAGAAAACAAAATGGAAGACAAATCAAGAGGGACCCCTTAAAAACCACAGGGGAAACCACGATTACAACTAACAAAGAGAGATGATAGAGTAACACCAAAGGGGGGACAAACCACCCCAAAACCCAAACAACGCACTAATGCCTGGGAACAGTGGCAGAGGGTCGGTACAATAAAGTCAAAAGAAACGACATTAAATGGTGTTTCCTAAACAGTACAATTTTGGAAGTGATGAAAAAACCTCGAACGCAAAAGGTAAGTCATTAACCTTACCTCCTACACCCTAAGTCATACACCATAAAAAGAAACCATTGAAGACTAATTAATGAAACAGAGATCAAAAACATAAGACCTAAAGAGAAAACAATAAACAATGAAGCGGCAGATTAACAGGAGTAAAGAGCACACGTGATAACTGAAGCGGGGGCCTCCACCAGCCTGCCTTAGGGAATGATACAATCAAATAAATCAACAAACATTAAGGCATCAACCTAAAAACAAAAATATGGGCGATGCAGCCTACCCCTGGACTCAAAAAATACAGATGAAACGTGCAAAAGTAGCCGTACCACTCATGAAGAAGATCTGGTCCGAAGACGTATAGACTCAACACTGAACCGTACATCTGAATCGAAAGCCATGAAAAATGAGGTGTAAACCGTCGGACGACACCCCAAGATCCTGAGCATTCAAAACGAGGGAATGGTCCGAAAGAACAGAACTAAGCCAATACCCGTAAAGAATTAACCGCAAGGATAGACCATGAACCGTGCAACTACACCATGAGGAGCAAGCCTTAGCCAAAAACGATGGAAAAAACCCTAGAAAATAAAAGCCATGGAATGTACAAAATAGTCCCACTACTATTACCGTAGCTCATGCAACCCTAAAAATGATCTTCAAGCAAAACAAATCTAAATCGTAAACTCTGGGTGCATAAACTTACTTATTGACCAAACAACATAAGCAGTAGATAATAAAAAGGGAACCGTCACAATACAATTAACCCCCCCCCGCCTATCCAGAGGAGACGAGAGAACAATAACAACTCTACAAGGACACCCTAGGGCTAGGGCATAAAGGATTAAATAAAAGGCTTACACGATGAAGCGCACACCAAAAGAAATAATAAATTATGCCAAGGCTTTAGAAACCTACAGATGACAAATGCAACGCCTCCGGATAAGGTATGGGCTTAAAGAAGGAGCAATAGGAAACAGTAATGAAAGACTAGTCAGACAGAATCGGACATGAAAATTAAATGAAGCAAAGTACAGATAAAAAATACCCCGAAAGATATAGAGCCTCAGAGGAGGACGGACAAAACAAGAGCGGCAGGGTTCTAATTAAACGGGAATCATAACCGGAGTCAGAATAAAATAACCCAAAAAACAAAAGACTGGACAAGCCCCCAAGCCATGAGGATAACAAATGAAGAGATTCAAAAGGTAAACAGAGAAGTATAGCATAATGGACAAAGGTACAGGTTGAGCATAAGCAATTCAAAGAATAAGATACAAAACGGCAACTACAGGTTCAAGTATGAATCATGGAAAGAGAGCCAAACCAGGTCCAAAGGAAACCTAGGAGAGAAGAGAAGCAGGGATGCAGGCAATGCTACAACGACGCGAGGGCATAACAAATTCGCCCTACTCACTACAGCAGTAAGAGGTAAACCGAGAAGGATAAGCCATAAAAAGTACACAATGCAGCAGAAGAGACTAGAGCGTAGCGACACCTGAAGACAACTAAGAAAAGATCCGTGAAGGCTGAGCTATGAATTAGCAACAGGAGATGTAGGGAGTAACAACAAAGAACGGAGAAGATGAAACTAACACCTCAGTCCCAGGCGTTAAAGTATGGACAATTAAAGAAGACCATGAACAATAAAAGAAGCAAGGATCAGAAGTACAAGATACCCCCTAATTCCCAACCCTGAAACATGAGTCATAATCATACTCAGAAACCCTACACCGAAGCCGAAAACATAGCAGCTAAATCATATATCTGAACAACCCACTAAAAAATAAAACATGATCCCTCAGGCTAAGCCTAAGCCTTAGACCCCGAATCCTAGCCACTAAACGCAGAAGACTAAAACCACACCCTAACACAGCCAAACTAAGACGACATCCTAACCAAACACCGAACACATAGACCCAGAGCCCTAAACATAAGGACTCAACACTCACCCCTAATCGTCGAACCCAGCCTCAACCCCCTGAAATCCTGAATCTTGACCCTGGAAGCCCAAGACACAAGGAAGTAGCCATAAAACTAAACCCTGAACCCTAAAAATCAACCTGACTCCAACACCCTAAACTCATGAACCACTAACCCTGAACAAGGAACCCAAACGTTAAGGCCTGAAGACACACCCCAGAAGACTAAAGAGACGAAAATAACCCCTGACAACTGCCCAATACAACGTGAGATGGAGCCCCAACCCATGAACCCCTGCGACTAAATATAAACCCCAAACCTACAACGAACCACCTAAGAACAGCATAAATCCTGAAAACTAAACCCTGAAATCGTGAGAACTAAAACTACAACCTAACCCCTGAACTCAACTCCCTAAACCCTAAACGCTAAGGATGAATCCGGCCCCACTAAGCGTGAAAGTTCGAGCCTGAACCCTAAACCTTAACACTTGAACCCTGGAGCCTAGACCCTGAACCCTGGAACCCTAAACCCCTGAACCCTAGACTTAAACCTGAACCCTAAACCCTGAATCCAAGAATGAATAATGAACTATAAGGCTAACAATCTAGACCGTAGACGCTGAACCCCTATGTCTTACACCATAGACCCTGAATCCCTCAACCCCAACTCTAAGACATAACCGATAGATTCTAGAAGCTAACCCCCCAACCCTGAACCTAGGACCTAAGCCTCGAAGCTGAACGCTAAACCCTAAGTACTAAACCCTAGAGCATAAACCCGAAACCCTAAAACTAACCAAAAAACCCTAAGGCTAAACCCTAAACCGTAAAAGTAAAACCCTGAAGCCTAAACCCGTAAACCCCCAAGTCCCTACCCTAATTCCTAAACCCTCAAGGCTAAACCTGAAACTCTAACCCTCAATCGTCATTGTCCCCCCCCCCTCCGCCGGGTGTGTCCCCCTCCAGTTAAAAGGATTCGTGGGTCCCCCCCTGCTGTAATCTAAACGCTCTACGCACGAATTGAACTTAAACGTACACGATAGAATCCCAACCTGTGAGTTTCTTGGCTATTCCGTCTCTTTTCTGGCTCCCCTTGCTCCGGGGTTTGTCCCTGTCTCGTTCCTGTGGTGTTCCTTCCCTTACCCGGTTGCCGCGTGGTTGCTTTCTTTCCTCGGGTTGCTCGATATACTCCATAGATCACCCCTGCCGCTAAGAACACGCCTAATACGCCGCTTAATACCCTTCTGTCCTCCTCAGATCCGACATCGATCCCGATGGTCCTGCACCTTCGAATCTGCGGGAGATGAGATCTCAGCGGTCGTAATGAAGACCCTTCCCTTAACTGCTGTCTTTCTATTCTCATCGCTGTTCGTGGGTTCCGATCCTCTCCTCCCTGCTCCGGACTTACCAATCCGGCCTCCTCATCCCTGAGGTCCTCGGTCGCTAGTTTCTTCAGCTTCCCTAATAACTCCTTTGGGATGGTCCCGGTTGCCGCGGGGGCTTCTCTTCTTTCCCTAGATCGCCCTCCGACGCCCGCTTCCTCGTATTCTACTCCTTGGCTTCTTCTTCCTTTCCCCTCCTGTTTGACTCGGCATAGTACTCGATCCCTCTCCTGCCCTGTGTCATTGATACCCCTCGTAATTGCTTCATATAATGATCCCTCCGGGACCCTTAGGCCCCTCGTTTTTCTTTTTTCTTCTCCTTCGACCCGAAACCATGTCGTCATTATCTTCTTTGTGACTTTTTCTCCTCCCCACTCCTTAAATTCTTCTGATATTTTCTTACAGATATCGATTGTTCCCTGTTGCTTCGCTTTTTCGGCCTCTGTCCATGCGATGCTGGCTAACGTCATCAATATTATTCTTATTATATCCAAACAGATCATAAACGACGCATTCTTTCTTGTTCTGGTGGAATAGATTCCTCCCGTTCCAAACCTCGTCCACTGCAATAGAGACACATCGCCATCATATTCACTGGTTGAAGGACTCTTGGTAAATGCTTTTTTGTATTGTGTATATGAATATCCACTCAGATTGATATCTCGGTTCCCTCTTCTGGTTCTGTGGAGACTATTAATCCAGACTTCCAGATCTCTACAAATTAGTGCACTCAACAGATAGAGAGTTCTTTTGTTCTGGATTTGGTCCCACTTTCCGCTGTTATCATAGATCCATTTATCCACTGGTTCTGGGGGGGTTTTCCTTGTTTTTAACCTACATATCCCGTTTGGGTTTCGCGTGCTATCTTGACAATACGCTGCTGTTTCGTTCTGATTTAGTAGCTTCTCTAACCTCTCTGGAAAGTTATATCCTACCCTGGTGGAGTTCATCTCTCTTTCTCTGGAGGGAGTGGAGTCGTAATGTTATTTTTTTTTTTTCTTTTTCTCTGCTGCTGTGCCTTTTCTCTCTTCTCTTCTGGGCCCTGGTCGTCTGTTTGGGGCAGTGGATATAATGTTCCCTTCTTTACTCTTTGATTTGTTGCGATATTTTGTCGTATTTGTGTCCTTCCCTGTTCTTCTCCTTGGCTCTTGTTTGTTATTCTCTCTTCCGCCTGCCTGGCCCGAGTTCTGGGATCGGACTCTTTCTGCTCTGGGTTAGCCTTCTCCTTCGCATGGGAAGCTCAATTCCTGAGCTCCGGCTCCATTACTCCCTTTGGGCTCTCCTTGTTTTCCTTCGGTGTGTGATTCGGACTCCTGACTTTCGTCGCCTTCTGGTCTCTTCCTGTTCGTGTTGGCTGAAGGCCTTTTCATTCTTTCGTCTCTCTTCCGGACTGGGACGTTCCCTTTTTTTTTGGTTCTCTTCTTCGTGGTTGCTCGTTTCCCTTCTTACCCGCTGGGTCCTTTGATCGTGAGTTTGCTCGTCCTAGTTTCGGGTTTGCTCCTTTCCTGTCCGTTGGTGGGCTTCTCCTGTTGGACTGCTTCTTCCTTGCCTACCCTCCCGTGTCCTGCTTTGGCTGTTCATCTTCTCGACCGTCTCACTGTTATGCCTTGTCCGTGGGTTTCGTTCCTTTGGTTCCTATTGCTCTTCTTCGACTGGAAACTTTTTTTGGGATAGTTTCGTTGCCTCTTCTGTTTCGGCGGAGGCTACGGACCTTCTTCGTTGGGTTTATCATTGAGTTCCTTCTCTGCTGGTTTGCGTCGGATCGCTCTGGGAGGTGGGTGTTTTTTGCCTATTGTGAACCTCCCTTGGAGGTTGTCTTGCCTTTTTGACTCTTCCTTTTGGTTTCTTTTCCTGGCCCCGGGAATTTTTTCTCTTGTTGCTGTTTCTTGGTCATGGATATCCCTTCTTCTGGAGTGAAATTTCGTCTGTTCCTGTATTGTTTCTTCCTCTTCGTCGGGGATTAAGACGTTTCTTTTTTGTTTTGTTCGTTCCTTTCTTTTCTCTTCCTTCTTTATCGGCTCTGCGGATTGATTGGCTTGTTCTTTGATTATTCTCTGTTGCTCTGATTGTTGTTTTTACTTCTTGGTTGGAGTTGGTTTTTTATTTTAGCTGGTGTAATTTGTGTTTGTTATCTATACCGAACCTCCCCGATTCTGTTACCTCTTGTTATTATTCCCTTGTGGGGATCTCTTTCGTTGTCTGACGTGTCCTTTCTGTTTCTTGGATGTTCCCTTTTCTTTCTGATTGCTGGTGTTTGGCTGTTTCAGGATCCTTATGATTTCGGCCACTTTCTTCGCCGATCTCTCATTCTCTACTAATCGAGACGGTTGCTTTCGTGTTTTTTGTTCGGTGAGCTTCTTTTTTTGTGCGTTTCTGATTACTACGGCCTCTGTTGATCTAAGGGAGCTGAGCTGTTCCTTTTTTTCTCTTGTGATAATTCACCTGGGGAATCAGATTTGTTTTTGCTTTTTCGTTTTCGTTCCTTTCTCCTGGTTCTGATTCGGGTATTGGTTCTCTTTAGTTTCTTGCGTTTTTTCGGACCGTCCGTTAGGCCTTTTTTTCATGTTGTTCTGGTGGCTTCGTCTCTTTCTGTTCAGTCGAGACGGGCTGGGGGGGATCCTGTGTGGCTGTTTTTGGTTCTCTCTTCATCCTTGCCTTTGGTTGGTTATCCTTTTTTCCTTGGCTGGATCTCCTTTCTGTGCCCTGGTTCGTCTTTACTTGGTTTCACGCTCGGACTTTGTCTTCTGCAGTGGTGTCTCGCTCCGGGAGTTTTTCTTTCCCTTGGGACGTCCCTCTCTGCTTCTTGATCTTGTTGGTACTGATTCTTGGGAGACGGCCTCTGTGTCTTGGCTTTTCTTTCGCCTACCCTGGACTTGTATTTGATTTGGATTTGCGGTTATAGACTCTTCAAACGGTCGTTTTTTTTTTTTTTTTTTACGTCTCCTTTGCCGCTCCCATTCTGTTAATCGGGGGGGGGGGAATTCTTGGATCACTGTTTCTCTTGAATTTTTCGGCCTGGGGGGGTCTTTCTTCCGTCCTGGTTGTTTTCTTAGGGCTGTTTGTTCGGTTGTGGGGGTTTCCTTAGGTTGCTTGGTTCTCTTTTTTCAGGTTGTCCTTGGGTCGGAGAGTTACTGTGTCTGTTGTGTTATAGATATTTCCCCCATAGTTTTTATTGATATGTATCTATACTTTCGCGGATTGGATAAGGTGGGACTTCGGCTTGGAGTTGTTGCAGTTTTTGTTTTGGATTGTGCGTGTTGTTTCTTTGATCTTATTTATTCAGAGCGTGCATTATATTATCTGCTGTTTTATTCTGCTTCTATTCTTGAGATGATCAGTTTCATTCCTGTTCTTTGTCACTGGTTCAGGCTTTCGTCTCATTCTTTTTGAGGTTCCGACGTATCTCCTTTGTCTGCCTCATTGAGATTTGGTCGACTCGTTATGACAGAAATGTGTTGCTGGAGATGTTCTAGGTGATGATTTGTCTTTTGCATCTGGGGATCTTTTTTTTTGGGTATTTGGGGTTTTCCCTTTTTTTTTTTTTGTTTAGTTTGTCAGTTTCGGTTAAGTTCTGGATTTTTATGCGACTTTGAGGACTTTACTGGAGTAATTTCGGCTGTTGTTGAGTTCTTTCATTTGAGAGAGTTCAGTTTGAGGGAGGGGCTTGGTGATTTTGTCCATGGAGCCTTCCTTCTTGTTATATAACTGCTTAGGACGGTTTTTTAGTATCTTTTCGGTTGCAGTGAGTTGTTTTGAGGTGTTCCACATTCTGTTCGGCTCTTGTTTTGTTTCTGTTGTGTTATTCGTGGTTATACCGGATTTTCCTGTTGGTTGGGGGTGTGTAATTTCTAGCCTTTTTTTTTTTTCTTAATTTTTGGGTGTCCTCTTTTTTTAGTTTCAGACTGGTGACTTTCTTATTTTTTCCTTTCTTGATTATTGGTGGACGTCCTGGTTATCCTCCTATTTTGGGCGAGTAGGCGTAGGATTGCTGTTTCTCTGTTTTGTTTGTGTCTTCTAGTTGATTTTCTTCTTTATTTTTTGTTGATAATTGGAGATGATTATGTGGACTGACCGATTGGGAGAAGGATATTGGCGTTTGTCTTCTGTGTTTTAGTCTTGTTCTTGTTGGATATGACGTGGTTAGCTCTTGAGTTATTTTTTCGATTTATCTTGTCTCTTGGTTATACCTCTCCTCTTTTGTCGATACAAGGTGTTGATTACTTTAGATTTTTTAGATGAGATGGTAGTGGAGTCTTGCGGTTTCCTGTTGCAGACATGAGTGGGGAATGCTTGGTCATTATTTAGGATCAAGATTTTAGCCTTTTTGATTATTGCTTTTCTTTTAGAAGTTTTCTGCTCCTTGTTTCTTCTAGTTTTTGAATCTCCCTAACCCTCCTCGGTTTCTGGGAGGGTAGAATCTGTTGTATCTAGTGTCGTTTATTATTCTACCTTATCTTGAAGGTTGTTTAGGGTTTCTTGGGTGCTGGGCTTAGAATATCTTATGGTTTCTTTCATAACAGATGTTATTAGTTTTATTTGGGGCTCTGTTCTGTTCTCAGAGAGTTGACTGGCTTTAAATTTGGAAATTCCAATACATTTAGTTTAAATTCTTCCTTTGTCCATATGGGATCTTTTGAGATTGTTACCTCTCTTTCGATGGATAACCCTCGTCCAGTAGTGATCTCGGTTTCTACTGATATTTACTACCCTTAAGTTGTATAAGGTCAGGGTGTTCTATATGCTATTTCTTTGAAGTTTGGTTATTAGGGGGAGGCGAAGATTGGGTACTCTTTTTATGTGTTTTATCTGCACTTGTAGTTTTATCCTGGAAGGACCTGGTGATTTCTCTTTATTTGAAATTGTTTACTATTCGTGCTTTTTATTGAAATCATTCTGTCACTGTCTAAAGTTTCCCCTATTTCTCCCTGCGTCACGGGATTTAGGGCTGTTTCACTAGCGGATTCTTCTGGTTCTGGACTCATATATGTTCAGTCATGTACTCTTTGGATGACTGGGACGTTGGTTTGTAGAGTACAGTGTTGGTCTGTTGGGGTGGCGGGTTTAATTTCTTGTTTCTCCTGGATGTTCAGGATCTGTCAGAGTTGTATCTTGTGAAATTTTTCTTGGTATATTCGCTGGTTGTCCCTTATCCATGGCCGATTATCCCAACTAGGTTGTTTCTCCCTTGTTGATGTAGATTCTCCTGCTGTTTCATACTCATCATTCATGTTGGATAATATGAGCTGTGGTTTAGTTGGGAATTCTTTTGCTGTTTCCTCTGTTGATTGGGTCGCCTCTCCTTCGTTAGGGGATTCAACTCACGCCTAAGTTTGTCTTTGGGGAATTTCGCGATCTGCCCGGTGATTTTCTATTGGATGATTTTGGTTTTGCCGTCGGTACCTTTACTGCCTTATTGATTCTCACACTTATTTTCTTTTGTTTTTTAGGTTTCTCTTCTTAGTTGTATTTGGAGTTCTGTTTTTGTTTCTAGTGGGTTTTTTTCTTCCGTTGGGGCCACATAACTAATACTTTTTTTGGCGTTTTCTGTGGTTGTTATAAGAGACTGATTTATTTATTTAAGCGCCTCCCATACTTTATTGAATTTTTAGTCTTAGGATCCGGGTTCCAGAGGTCTGCCTCTCAGCATGATGTCAGTCTACTTTTTCCTAAGGAGACTTGAATTGTCCGGTCGCTACTTCTCAGAGTGGGTGGGCATACATCCTTCCCTGGTGTTCTGGATAGGGGGTTTCAATTTGGAGTTTTTTTGGATTTAGCACTGTTATTTCAGTCTCCGCTTTCTAGATCTTCTCATCTATATCCCGGGGGTCAAGGAATATTCACTTGTCTGATACCTAATTTAACCTGACTACTGATTAGCTCCTGTTTGAGAGTTTCTGTTCTCCATGTCTTTGCCTTTGGTTGTCCTCTTTCCTGCCTTGGGTTTTTCCTTAAGGTCATTTTATTCTTTTTCAGCCGTATCTGTATCCGTGTTTGTTCCTTCCTCTGTGTTGCTCCGGGGTATCCGTCAGGTGTGGCTTCTTGACATTCCGTGAGTCAGGCTTCCTTTTCCTGCTTCGGGGAATCTATTTATATTATTTCCTAAAATTTGTTAAGTTGTTCCCAGGAGACTCCTTTGATCCTCCATTCCTAGTCTATTCCGCAGTGTTCCTCTTTTTTTCTTCTAGGCCTAGGGGGTCAGGGGCTTGACTCTTTGTTCTTTGACTTGATCCTGTTGTATTTTTCCTAAGACATATGCGTTCTATATAACTTAGCCCAAGATCCTCAGTGTTTTACTCTTCCACTTTGAGGGTTCATTTTGGTTTCTGTGTGTTTGCAGCGTTTCCTGCTACACTGGTTCCCATCCTTTGGGAGTAGAGATTCTGATTCTTTCTTTAATTCCTTCCTGGCGGAAGACTGCTTCGGATTTGTATTTGCTTCTGTTGTTCAAGGTGATCTTTCAATTTTTATTTCGTTTCTTTTCCTTCTGTTATCGATCTGTTGTCCTCTCCCTATTCTTATCCTGCCTTTTCCTGTCCTTGACAGTTCCTATCCTTCCTTTACTTTCCCTTTTTGCCAACCTTCGGAGAATTTCATGTATGATCTTCCTGTAAACTCCTCCTTATTTTCTTATTCTTGGGGCCACTAGATCCGGGGTTTCCCAGCCTTAGGAGTTTACTTACCCCTAAACGTTCCGTTTTCCTGTTTTGGGGCGCTGCTGGTCAATCTAACCCCTACGCCTCCAATAATCCTTTCTCCGTTAATTATTCCGTTGAGATTAACCTCTTCTGTTTTCTCTAATTAATCCATGCCCTCCTGCTCTGGGGCTTCCGCCTTTAGGTGTTCTTTTGTTCCGTAATTCTTTCTTTGCTGTATGTGTTTTGCCACTTCGGGGTCCTCTATGTAACCTCTGTAGCATCTGGGGGAGTCAGCTGGTCACTCTTAATGTCTTTTGTTTCCTTTGTCTTTCGTTTTATATACTTCTTGCCGCTCTTGTCATCAGTTGTCTCCTAGTGTCTCGTTCGCATGCTCCGGTTTTACTTCTTTAAACTTCTTAACCTTTTTTATATTATATGCTGGTTCGTTAGAGGTTCTCAGTTGCAAATAAAGGTCCTGCTTTATCCTTTCTGTTTCTTTTGGTTTTCTCCCCCTTCGTTGTAGGGTTCTGTCTATGTTGTACGCCTCCTGTTTCTACTTTTATCTCATCTCTTTAATTATTTCTTCTCTTATTCTAACTCCTATTGCCGCAGGTAGTCCTACTCTGTTCCTTCTTCATTTTAATCTACCATTCCTGAGACTTCTCTGCCCTTGTTTCTAGGAAGTTCTCCTCTCTTCGCCTCTTTTTGGCAGCTTCTGAGTGTTGTTCCCTTTTCTCTTTCCTGACATTTTGTTCCTGATTCCTCTTCCCTAATAATATGGTTACTCCTCACTGCTTCCCTTATTTCTCGACTCCTGCCTGTTTGGCTTCTTGTTGCTTTGTCATTTGTATCTAACCCCCCTTCCGTTGTATGGGGGGGTTAACTGTGTTTCTTGTCCTTTTATTGGAGCTTACTTTTTCTTGTTTCCCCTCTTTATATCATGTGTCTGATGCCTTGGCTTTTTGGTTCAGGAGTTACTCCCCCCTCATCATTCACTATTATGTTTCTATTTACATATTTCTTCACATCATTTCATAAGGGCAACTGGTTGCTCTTTTCCCGTCTTTCTTATCAAGGTCTCCCCCCTTCGCTGCTGGGACTCTCTCTTATTAACGTTATAGTCTAGAATTATTCTACATATGTCTTAGGGAATTCTGTTTCACTGGGGCATCGATATATACCTATTTTTATTGATCCTACACCTGTTGGGTTTCCTCCTTCATTTGTCCCTTTTATATATACTAGTATTATCCTTACGGCATCTGTACCCGCCTCTTCCCTGTGGTTTGCCTTGGGGACAAGTTTCTAATAATATAGAATTCTAGCTAAGGGACTTTTTTCCCCTGGGTTTGGACGCTTGTATGCATCGATAGCTTCATTTTGTTCCACGCCTGAACTCTTAGGATTAATTCTCTCCTGTTCACTTGACCTCTCGTCCTTCCCCGTCAACGTATTGCTCTTTGCTCATTACTTTCCTCATATTTCATAAGATTTGACTTTATATCCGTCAGAGGGTTCTTTCTTGTAGAGCCATACTTTTCGTAAAATTCTGATATTTTCCTCCTGCTGCTGTTTCTACTCTTCTCGATTGCGGCTCCCTCGTGTCGTCAGTTCTTCCTTTCCTTTATTCTCTAGTAAGTACTGTATACTGATTATCTTAAATATGCTCGTTTGATGTTTATTCTCATACGTGTCCTTCTCTCATATGGCTTATTAAATCTGTCTCACCGCCTACAGCTTCCCTCTCGTGCTTGTGTTTGTACCGCCTCCTATTTGTCTGTCCCTGTGCTGTTACTCCTTTTTCTCGTTTAGACTACATTGTTTCATCTACGGG
>NW_008481855.1:7688-17927 GCF_000524495.1 Plasmodium inui San Antonio 1 | reverse complement strand
TCATCTGTTTTTATTTGAGGCACCGGTTCTTACTTCTTCTAGATTCCTCTACTCTTGCTCTGGGGTCCTATAGCTAGTCATCCTGGTCTTGCACAATTTAATCCTACTGTTAAGTACTGGGCCTCTCTTGGACTTTTGGCCTCAGGTGGGTGGTTTCTTCTGCTTCCCTCTTTTCTGGACCTGGATTGTTTCTTGTAGAGTGAGCTTATTTGTACTTATGTCGGATGGTATTCATCCTTTTCATCCCGTTGGGGGGGAGGGTTCGGACGGGTCGGCTTCCCTGTTGGAGATTCTGTTATCTTCTTCGACTTAGGGTTCTTTCTTTACTTAGATATATAATCCTCTAAAGGTTCCCTTGGCTTATTTAGTGAATTGGCATTTTTACTCAACTTTACTCTATTTTCCATTTGGGGACCCCGGTTTGGGTAGCTCCTGGGGTCGGGGAGGGGCTTTCTTTTCTTGTTTCAGTGGTCTCCTTGTCATCTTCATCCATACATAGACCCCCTATATAAGTCAGCCGCAGACTTGTATTGTCTTACTGCTTTACTTTGTTTTGTCAGAGCGCCCATTTCGTTCCCTTAGGGAAATTTTTCACATCTTCCCACTCCTTCGGGGAGAATCGCTTTATTTGGGTCCGGCAACTCTTCCCTGACTTGATATGCTTCCCTCTTTTGTTGTTTTCTGTTGTTGTAATCTGACTTTTGAATCTCCCGCTTTACCAGGGGTCCCTTGTGCTGCATAGATTGGCTTCCCTGTACTCTTATCTTTTTCCTTAACCCTTTTGGACTCTCTAGGGTATGCTTCAATTTCTTCCCCTTAGGCACACTTTTATTGCTTCAGTTGTGTGCCTCTTGTAAGTCGTCCGTTTTCTTTTGATCCTGGGGGTTACTACTTCCTCGTTGTCGTATCCTGCAGACCCTATCTATTTCTAAATATCATCTCGGCTTTTCCCCGGGCTCCGGTTCTCCCTAGAAACGGCGCCTGCCTTAATCATGTCGTCCCCTTTATCCACTCCTCCCATATTATGCGTCCTCCGGCTCCCTTAATTAATTTATTCCTCTCTACTTCTTGGGTTCTTCGCTTAGTCCCATTTGTTTTCCGTATTCTCCTCCTTCTTTTAGTCTTCTTTGTATTTGGCTCTGTTCCAGGTATCCTTCTCCATCTTTTGGGTTTTCTAGTCTGCTACGCCCATTTTCTGCTGTCTCTTTATCTGTTGGTGTTATATATTGCTTTCTTTTCTCGTCATTAGTTGCCTCTTAGAGGCCTGTGAGCTTCGTTTGGCCGAGTTGGTATAAACCTCCTAACCTTTCCCATATTATATCCTGTGGGTTTATACTTCCCCATTCGGAATAACGCTTCTGTTGTATTTACTGGTTTCCTATTGTCGTCTTCTTCCCTTCTTGTAAGGATTCTCTTAGCCTTTACGCCTGTTTCTCCTACTTCTATTTCATGCCTCTGATTATCTTGTCCCTTAGGTTATGTGTTATTGCTGGAGGTACTGTTATCTCGCTCCTTCCTTATTTTAATCTACCAGTCTCTGGGTTCTTGGTTGGTGCTGTTTAGGAACTCTTCCGTCTTCTCCTGACCTCTGGTACCTCTTCGGTTTCCTGTTGTCCGCTTTCCTTGACATTCTGCAGTAGATTCGGGTTTCATAATAAGACGTTTACTCCTCACTTTCCCCTTTAGGTCGCCTTTCTTGCCCTTCTTTATTTCCTTTTCCTTTGTTATTTCCTTTTAACCCCTGTTACTTCCCAGGGGACTCTCATTTATTCTTCCGACCTCTCCATTGGATGGGTTGCTCGTTGTTCACCCTCCAGTATATCATAGATCCCATTTTTCGGCGTGTTGGTTCACGAGTTATTTCATCGGATTCATTCACTATGATCCCTTTATATACATATATACTTATATCACCTCATAAGGGCCAGTTGTTCGTCCTCTTCTCCTCTCTTTATCAAAGTCCTCCTTTTTACTTTATGGGACATCTTGTTATTAATTTTATAGTCTAGAACTATTCTATATAGGCGACAGGGAATTCCGCCTCACTGTCGTATGCAGATATAATTACTCTTATTCATCCTATACTTCCTGGGGCGTTTTCCTCATCCTTTTGTCCTATATATACTACTATTATTCTTATTGCATCGATACCCTCATTTTTCGTGCCTTCCTCCTTCGGGACAATTTTCTACTAATATAGAATTTTACCTAAGGTATGTTTTTCCCCCCGGTGGGGACCACTGTTCGCACTGATACTTCCATTCTTCTTCACGGCTGAACTCTCAGGATTAACCCCACCTGTCCCACTTGACCGCTTGTATCCTCTCGGCAAGTTACTGTTCTTGCCCCTTTACTCTGCTCGGATTTCATAATATCTGATTGTATATTGGTCATATTCCTTCTTCCTGTAGAGCCACACTTGTCGTAAAACTCCGATATTTTCTTCTTGTTGTTTTGTCCACTTCTGTGTCTTGTGGCTCCCCCAAGCGGCCAGTTTATCTTTTTCCTCTTTCTTTAGTATCTACTGTATACTGATTATCTTCAATAGGCTGCTCTGCTGTTCATTTTCATAGGTGGTCTTCTCTTATATGGCTTATTAAACTTTTCTTATCGCCTACATCTTTTCTTTCCTGGTTCTTTCGGTACCCCCTTCCATGGGGTGAGGCCTGGGGGGTCACTCTCTTTCCTGGTTTACACTACATTGTTCTATTTACGGGTGCGTATGGCTTAATCTATTTTATCCCGGCGCTATCTCCATATTCCTTTTTCGTCTTCTTCTTTTCCTTCGTTCTTCTGTTTTGTTCCTCTCCTGTTGTTATAATATACACTATGTCCTATCAGTAAACTCTTAATCATTATATCATGCCGTCCCGCCATTTTATATCCGTCTGCTTATGTGGTTTTTAGGACGTCACGACATTTGTTTCCATATCATCCCTCATGATATGCTATATAGCTAAGAAAATATCACATAAGCCACAAGATTTTGTATCCAACTTTTTAAACAGTTATTCCTTTGCCATGTGGGGGGTAAATGTATATTATGATAATGTATCGAAACATAGAGAGCTCCTTGTTTATTCAGATGATCCCCACAACAACTCAGCAATAATTTCGACAATTTGGGTTAATTAATCACGTGGAATAACACACAATAGATTCATAAAATTATTTAACTCATTATTAAGAGAGGGAATTTTTCTATTATCGCTTATATGCCCATATAGCATTACACTTAAAACTGATATAAAAACCATGTCACTGCCAAAATGATCATGTATTTATTCACTTCTTCTCATTTTTCAGAAGAATCTTATAACTCTATGGTGGTGTAAGACTCCCCTATAGGACATGTTTTTATGTCAATAGGGGAATGTATGCATTGTATAGTCTTATACTCCCTTATGCATAAAAGGGGTTATGAATACCACTTAACATTCTACATCCTCCTGTGGTGAATAAGGAGACGGCGGTTATAGCATCGTCTATAGTCTTAGATACAGACAAAAATGAAGTTACTGTACGACTTATTATACTTCATGGACTTAGCACAGATTCAAGATATTATCTGTCCTTATTTTTTTGTTTATATGTTAGAAAACATGAAACCCTCGATCTCATATATCTATCTCGTCAGAGGGAAAGATCTGCTGCTCACATTATACCTTATGTGTCACCCCTACTGTGTTTCTTGGTTCTATGCTTTGGGTGTAGTGTCTCATCTTCATCCCCCGAGCATCTTTCCCCTTATCCCTTCTTGTCGGGTTGTCTCTTCTGTATGTATTAATTATGTACCTTTTCTTTTAGGCATTTCCACTTTGACCGTCATGTTGATATCTCCACTGGTTTGCTGTGTATTTATAAGGTGTTACATATATCTCTCTCCGTCCTTTGAAGTAGATAATTTTCACAAATCTTTCAGTTGTATTCGTATATACATTCTATTATAGTCATCCGCTCTTATATGGTTGCTCCCCCCCTTTTAGATTAATGATTCTTTAATATCTTATGTGTATTCTTACTCTTAGGCTCATCTTATCCGCTTGGCGCGTTCCATGTTATTATTATTCCTAACTCTCCACGAGAAGCAGTCCGTTCTATATAGTACTATTCCTTTTATAATTTCCTATTTCTTTCTAGAGTATAAGAAGTTTAATCTTTCATCTTACATATTTGTTATATTTTAATAGTACCGCATCGATTTCGAGTCTTGTTAAGAGGAAAATACTACAGATTAAGACTGGTGTGCAAATCTTCTTTAATTATTCTCTTGTAATTCTACTCAGATAATTACTTAATTTATATTACAATAATATTGAGAGGGAATAATCACAGTTCACGACGTATTACTGTACTTACAGTGTTACTTCGCTTATAAAAAGTTTCCCTTATATATAAGCATCCTTGGTAGTTTGAAACTGTTCTTAGTTATAGTATCCCTCAGTTTCCTATACAGCATGAATAGCCCTAGGATTTGTATATGCGTATTCCTGGAATGGATTTCTTCTAGAAGCTAGTGTATTGGTGAAATGGTATGATTTCTACAACTGCCGTCCTCCTCATGGAATTCGACTCTCCAAACCTTTGTATTATCTTAAACAATTTTTCTCTTCACAAAGCACTGTTCTACATAGAATATTAGCCTTGACAGAAGCTTATCCTCTAAACAGCTGTTGGGAGGCCGATTCTTAGAGTTAATACAAATATACCGCAGGCATCTCGTATTTTCTATATATGTGTAACGCTCAGTGATTGAAACCCCTCCAAGAATACCGCTTCATCCACTCTATTATCTCTTACTAAATATCTCTTTTTAAATTATGGTGGTTCTTGCTTTAAATCTTGATGACTCCATAATAGGAACTCTGGGGATTCTCTTACTGTTTATGCAGTGATACTCTAGAGAAATGTCTCCTTCTCACATACTTAATAATGGTCGCGAAAAATGTGTTCCTTATATATTAGTCTTCCAAAGAAGTGTATATCCTCCGCCTAATTCTATTCTTCAAATAATAAGAGTCGTTGGGCTAATTGGTCCATATAAACCTATTCCAGTCATAGTCATAGAACTCGCACGATTATTTTCCTGATATCATGGTTCCCCATCGAGATGTGTTATCTTCAGCCAATAATAGTCTCCAAATAAGAAAACTGTAAAATATGAACCTGCTGCAGAATAATATTCAGGAGACATGTATACAGTACACAAAATAATACTGGAGGTATAGACGCATGGTTCATAGAATAGGGCTGTATGCTAAGCGTACATTCCACAGGCCCGTAGTCCTGGGGGGAGCGATATTTTTTAAATAATACTAAACATAAGTCATTATTCCTCAATTAGTCACGTTCTCCAATTAGTCGTATCTAAAACGCTATGTTATGAGGCCTCCACATAGAAGCATTCCTGCGACACTGTACTTTACAAACAACATTTCCGCTAGAATCCTTGCATTGTCCATATGCTAGTATTTCTGCTTCTATTGTATTACTCCGGTAATAATACATTTGAGACAGTTATAGCGCTTGCACCTGCGCGTAATTAATGGATTGCTGTTCTCTCTAGAAGGTAGCCCGCAATTCACACACTTTTGCATTTTTGATGGGCATATTGTAGGAGAATCCCTATCTTTCAAAGGACGGTTCCTGAGAATATCCGTATCCCTTATACAATACTGTATTTTGAATATCATTGCACTCCACAGAATGCCACTTCTCATTTTCCATTCCCTCCACATATGATATGAGTGCAGGGACAATAAGTTCTTTCAAATGAATGTGCTACAAGCTCTGTGTTAGTTGTAAAATATTTTCCCTTCCTTACAATAACAACATAACCGTTAAAGCTATACAATAATATTCCTGATGCAGCTGTATTCTTTACCAGCACTGACACTTTAGACACATGTGTACTTTTTATGTAATCATAACTTCCCTATAATAATACACCCAGTATATTCGTCTACTTCAT
Organism: Plasmodium inui San Antonio 1; assembly: GCF_000524495.1. Classification (NCBI taxonomy): domain Eukaryota; phylum Apicomplexa; class Aconoidasida; order Haemosporida; family Plasmodiidae; genus Plasmodium; species Plasmodium inui. Next base: position 11,956 of record NW_008481855.1, on the reverse strand, counting down.
ACAATGGATTTATTCATGCAATATCACTGTGGGCATCGACAATGGATAAAGATAACGATAGGGTATGCTGGATCCTACATTTTAAACCATAGTATTCATGGTATAGTACTATTCACCTTATAACGTCATTCTTAATATATCAATACTGCGCAAATGTCGCCACTATTCACATAATAGTACTCTCGGAATGTAAACACCGGGAGCCAATAAGTAATTGTTACACAATATTATTTCACGCACATGTTTACATTTGTTGCGAAGGTATTCTCTGTAATTTGCAGTTTCACACATTATAAGGTTGTTAATATAATAATACTCCAGAAACCTCTAGGGAATTCGAACTACAGTGTTCTCTCTTTAATATAAGGCTAAACACTAGGCACTGAAGTTGGGGCGCTCCCATTTATTGTGGTCTGCCGATATTAACAGTTGTACCACAATCGTGCATCACAAGACATCAGACTAGGGAAATATGAATACTCCTACATAACCGTGTTGCAAAGCATACGTACTCTTTATACAATTATGCTCCTAAATGAACAGTACTCTTCTCATATCAGTATAGCTCAACCATTAATACATTCATATAACAGTACTACGGGAACTTTTGTAATCCTTAACATTCAAAATACGGACATATTAGTACTCTGTTGGCATCTGTTCTCGTGGAATAACTAGGTACTTTATAGAATATTGGCCTATGAATAATGACACTCCTCAAAATTCAGTATTCTTCAAACAATAATACTTTTAAGATTACATTAGTTCTGGCATAGTTCTATTATGTACATAATATGATCCGAGGAAACCCTTGGGATTTGGGGAACCTCGAAATTGATATCATAGAGCCATGGAACGAATATAAAGACTCCTGAAATAATGCCATTACAAGGACAGCTGTACTGATCAGGACAAACTATTCTGTACATAACATTAGTCCTTTTGAACTAACAATGCAATTCACACCTCCATGTGTCCTACACAAAGGTACCCTCTATACGGACGTACTACGGCAACTTTCACACACTGCGTAACGGTGGCACCTCCTCATACGGCACAAAGGTAACTCATGAATTCTACATCCCCCCTTACTTTACTTAATAATACGGGATTAAGTTTGCCACTCATCAAATGGCATCGTACAAGCCATATCAGGCATCTTTAGATATGAGTACTATACATACATCTGTAGTGTCCCCATAAGAGTACTTCAAGTCATGAATACTCCTTCAGCGAATATCCTGTTCAAATGGACGTATTATCCACACAATAGTACTGTAAACAGGACGGTACTTTCTGTATTAACGTACTCTATCAAAGAATCGTACTCCAAGGGTAATCCTACTCATAAAGGCAAAGCACTTGACACATCATGCTTCCGTCTGTATAATAGCACTCCAGGTGATGCATATAGCTCCACTACTCGTACCTTTATAGAATAGTAGTATGCCGATCTCCAGACTCCTCAGCATCGATGATCCAGAGACATCCACAGTTTCCAGACAATAGTTATACTGGAATATCCATGCAGTTCACACAACACTCCTATTCATATAGTGAAGGCATAAACCTTGAATCCTTCACATACACTAGTACATGGACGACTGTTCTCCTGACATAATAATAGTACACGTATAACCCCGCGCATCACTACCAAGGGAAATCCACACCAGTATTGTACAAGTAATGGTACCCCAAGTGTACATCCTGTGTTCAAATACCAATAGAATAAGGGTGTTACTACTTTCGACATATAAGTATTACGAACCCGTGGATATCCTTTATATAAAGTGACACTGGAGGATATCCCTACCCCTTACACAGATGTGTTATTCAGAAGACGGCACTCCAGGCAGAAGGGGACCCTTCACATAACAGTCTCGCAAAACATTAGTACATCCCATATAATTCTGAATTCAGGAGGTCGCTTGACCTCACAGAATGGCACTCTTCATATACTCACGCTTTCCATATGGAATGAACACTGGTATATCAGTACTCCTCAACTAATTCTGCTCCAGCTGGCTTCCAAGGTTCAAACGATTTAGTCGTCCGTACAGTACCTGTATAATCCCTGAACGCTCATATAATAATACTGGGGGTACAGCTTTATACTTCACAACCATTAACACATGCGACAGGTCCCAGCACCTTACAGAGTTGTGGTGTTTATATAATACTACAGCACGTATATGTGTGAATTTTATCCAGTGTGTCATTTATATAATAGTATTTTCGAGACACACAAACACGGTAAAAATAATGGTACCCTCCCCATGTCACTACTATTTAAATCATAGTGCCCTGCGCACAATAGTACTAATCCCGACAATGCAACTCTTGGCATACCAATACTTCGCACACAAGGGGACTATTCACATGATTGTACTCTGGGAATATCAACACTTGAAGCTAAGAAGTTATTCTGACACATCCGTAATTTAAGGATATCTCTACACTTGATAAAATGGTGCTGCTGAAGTCTCGGAGCTTCACACATTGCATCACTCTTAATATAATAATACTTCAGGGTTTGCTACGAGTTCCACACAGTAGTTTTGTGTGTATAATACAAGCCAAGATCCTGGGCTTCGATTTTCAGACCCTTCAGATAATTGTGCTCCTGGCACATCTATAACCTGTGCACCATTGTGTTTCCTAAAGGACAGTACTACACACATATTAGTATACTCACAAAATATGGTTTCCGATTATGCATACTACCTACGGAGGTATTCTATTAAGAAAACAATGCACAACAAATATTACCACAGATCAACCATTAGTAAATTCATATAACAGCAATACGACAACTTCCGTAATCATCACCATTCAGAATCCATACACATCCGTACTGTACACGCGTGAATCCTGCTTCAATATCCATACACTCGACGGAATAGTGCTTTCCAAATAATGATCCTCCTAGAATATGGATATTTCACACACAGGGATAGCATTCACATTATGGTATTCCTGGCACCATAATACAATGAAAAAAATGGTGTCGGTAACATTTCTTATGGATTGTACAATTCGTTACTCTATACTATTGGTCCTTTAAAGTTAAATCCAGAGGCTTTACATAATGGCACCTGAAAAGCAGCCATGGTCATCTAGGCAGTGCATCTGGTACATAATTGTAATGCTGTTCAGAAGTTGAAACACTGGACAGGTCCATGTGGTTCACAGCATAATATCCCTCATATAAGACTATTATGGGAATTGGTATACCCTCCATCCTTTAACTCTCAGCAAGAGATAAAAGGCTATTTTATATATGTTATCCCCCTGAATATTTTAATTAACCATATTGTTGTTATTCCGTCATTCTCTGAATAGTAATATACGACGCATTTGGACACTCCGCAGATATGAGTACGGCATATATTGATGTACTTTTTACAAAATGATACCTCCACTCTTGCATATTTCCCATTCAACTGTGCACTCCAAAGGGAGGTATTATCCGAAAAACAGTATTGTTAACATAACGGTATTACATGGACAAGCATACTTCTTAAAGAGTAGTACCAAAGATATCGTCCTACTAATAAACGAACATAACTTCAGATCGGATGGTATCCGTAGAACAATAGCACTCCTGGAAGATCAGTACCGGAGACAAAAAAGTACTCTTAAGATCATCATACTCCCCGATTAGCAATACTCTTTAAGTAATAGTATTACAGATGGGCCCTAGGTACTCCGCAATCCTGCACGTGATGTAATGAAGTCATTAGACCTACATTAGGACATTTGACATCCTGATAATCCAAGGATAAGTTTATTCCTCGAGATAAACCGCTCCACACATGACAGTAGTTTTCTTCAATTAACAGTGCACTTCGTGCATTAACACACTGGACGCAAAGGTATCCTTCACATAAAAATACTAGTGGACGTTGTGCACTCTTCATACTATAGGTCCCCGCAAATGGTAAAAGGTTACGCTACATATATCCTATGACTTGAAAACGTCACTTAATACCACTGTCTGGACTTCGCCACCATCCATATAGCAGTGTACCAACCATGTCACGTATCTCCAGATATGAGTACTATACATACGTTTGTAGTTGTCTCACATTTCCACTGCAAATCATTAATACTCACTAATAGACAGTGCTATTCAAGTAGAGGCTTTATCAACACAACAATATCATTAACATCACGGTACTCCTCGAAGAGACATACTTTTCCATAACAAACTAATTCGAATATAATAATATTCATTATGGGACATCCGACAGCACATAATCGTGGCC
>NW_008481855.1:3321-7553 GCF_000524495.1 Plasmodium inui San Antonio 1 | reverse complement strand
ATAAAAAATGTCCAAATGGTGAATGCATAATTTCCTATTTGTAATAATCCCCCTGGAGGATTCCTGAGAATAGTCCATTTCTTTGTCCTCTTAAATACTCGTTATACATAACAGCCTAGACACATAAGGAAGAAGTCGAAAAGCATTATTCTCCATCTGTTTTATTTACTGATAAACATGGCATATCGCATTCTGTATTCCGCTGCACCTACTAAATTGGGCGACACTCCTCTATCGGACACACGGAAACGCGGAATCTATAGAAAATGATCATCCCCATCCGGATGCTTCTGTACGAAACAGGGCAGGACTCATTCAAGACACCGCAATAGAAATAACACCTTGATAAAATCTCCTTAGAGAGAAAATCATAAGTTAACAGTAGAAAAAGAAGAAGAACAAGCAGATATAAGCACCAGAGGATTCTGGAAGGCCAGGATGTCCACTCCTGACATATCAGATCAGTCTGCCTTAAAGTTGTAATTACGAGACCGCCTATGATTCATTTACCAAGGTAAATAGAAGTTATGCCATTTTTGTTGCCATATCTATTGCTTCAATGAGAGAACAATTAATGTATGTTTTACTGATAGAATTGAGGGCCTTCCTAGTAGGATGGAAAAAGGAGGAACTTTCTGCTTATATCTTTGCGAAATGGGATTCATCAAATTTGACACGGAAGAGGAACCTTTAGAAATATGGTGTTTCTGGAGCAGGCCTGTCTTTCCCTAAGTAGTGATCATCATATAACCCATCAGAAAGGATACCACGGATTTTGTCAGCATCCCTGTTTCATCTTACCAGCATATATATATATATTATGCTAACCCTCGTATTATCTCGGAATGTGTCAAATTACAGTGTGACTCCCTCTTCTGATTCCCCTTATGCTTCGGGGGATATCTAATGCAGTATTCGTATGTACGTGAAAACTCACATTTTCACCTTCTTCTTATCATCTCTTAAATGGTTATCCTGTTTAGTGAAGTGTGGCCTTCAGTTCTCTTCCGATACCGAAGCTCTTATATTTTGAATTCGCTCTGCCATATTCTTTGCTTTCATATATTCGTCGCACAGATATACATAGTGTACTAGACAGGTAAACAGGATTTCCTCATCCTTTATAACTGGAATCCGGTATATTCCGCCACAGAAAGATTTCTCAATTGTTTATGGTTATATATATTATTCCACCTCATGTTGCGGCCTTTATTCCTTCTTTTTTTTTATTTTATTTTATTCTTTCTTATTTTCTTCGCTTTCCTCTTTTCTTCTCTTTCGTTTTATTTCATTTTCTTTTCTTTTTTTCTTTTTTTCCTTTCGTTTTATATATGTGACTGCTCTCTCAATATTAAGATTTCACAGTCCTCTTCAAAAAGTGCTTCGACTTTCAGAACAATGAACACCTCCTGAAATAAAAATGCGGCCATAATTTATCCCATTTTGGAAAGCATGTAAAAAAATTCTTAATTAGGGAACTTTAGAATGAACTCCTTGTTGTGTAATAGAAAGAATATTTTACTGATAACACTCTATTTAAATTAAACAACGCGCATACATATGCAGAATAGTTTTCATCATTCTTAATGCTGCTTCTGTTAAATAATTGCACAAGTTATGTATTACATGAGTATCGTAACTGCGTTGTGGCATTTTATGCTATCAAGGGGTCCCTCAATGTATTATTTTAATATTTACCTGGATTTATTATAACCCACCTGACATTGTATTAAACAATGTGTCCTATTCTTAGGGAATAACATCATCATATTTTAAACTTTTCTTTTCTCTTTGCCTATATTTTATCATTACTTAAGTGTTCAAATTACCCTTCTGAAGTTCCAACATTAATAACCATACTTCTACCACTTCATCACAGGAGACATTATGTATGAATGGCTTATGTGCCATGTAAATCATTTCTCAATATGCACACGTTTCTTAGACATTTTTCCTATTCCATGTATTCTCACTAGGCGACGCCTGTCAAATTAATGTGTACGTTGTGACTCCCCCTTCAGACTTCCTTTTCGTATTCGAGAGGAATTCCCAAATAATCATCCTAATTCCTTTTAAAACGGTTTACTGTCGTTAGCGAATTTTCTTTCTAAATGTATATTCTCCTCCATTTAGCATTTTAAACTGTTATATTATAGAGAAATACATATATTATGTGATCTTATATGCCTGTAGGTAGCTTACGCGCAAAAGTCCGTAGAAAACTACAGTTACATATACATTATTCTTCCTTACTAAGAAGCATGTGAACACAAATTTAAGTGGAAGTTAATTTCTGAATGTGAAATGTTCACTATTAAACAACAGTTTCAAAAAAAACAACTAAAAAAATTGAGTTAACTTAGCAGAGAAGCCACATATATAGAAAACATTGTCAGTGTTTACAAAGAGAAATTCAAAATAATGTACCTCATTTATAGATAAACTACCAATCTAAGTAGCTTCTATATTTCGCATAGATATTATTCCCTTTAGGCTGGATAGCTATCGACGGAATACGGATGTCACAGATGTTATATTATAGAAAATGTCGAAACTTTTTCCTTTCCTCTTTTGTTCTTCACTTGGAGTTGCAGGGCAGTAAGATAACGAGATTTCGGTTTATCCAAGCCACCCTGTTTGATTATGGCATCAAGGCAAAGCATACGTTGTATTTCACTTTTTTTTTATACTATCAATCTGCGCGACAGCTTCGGGCACTTGCATATATACGTGCACAATCATTCGCCTTACCACTGTTCTTCGTAACTCCCCTCAGTTCACAAATGCCATTCCTAGTCGCTTTCTTGTTTTGGGATCATTCCTGCATCCAATTCTCTCTTCCCCAAGGTCTGTAGAGTTTCTCTGAATTCAGCAGCCTCCTCCCTGCAACTGTTCAAGAAATTCACAAATTCCTGCTTGGTCAACCGATCCTTCATGATGAATCCACTGAAAAGTTTACGGTAGTGCTCCTCCTTCTCTGTTAATACGTCAAAACAAATGGACATGAGCCTCCTCCAATGGACACAGGCTTCTTCCTCTTCTATTTGATGCTTTTCCTTCAATTCTTCGAAATATTCCATTAATGAAATTAGAATTAAGCAAATCGCCCGTACTTCCAAAGCATATACGCCCTTGCACATTTTGATAATTTCATCCTTGGATGGCACTTGTTCCATATTATTCATCAGTTCGTCTATCTCCTCCCTTGTCACATTGCTAGTAAATATCTTCTCACCTTCCCAGAAGGTATGCGAGAAAATATTAAAGAAGTCATTTCCTCCTTCATATTTTTCTTCAACATTTTCATCTGCATCCAAACCGTCCTTTTCTTCATTTTCACCTAAATCCATTTTATCAGACCCGGATAACACATGATCAGATTCAGAATCAGAGGAACTTACATTTTTATCTGAGTCTCCTTCTCTGAAACATCCATTTTCATTTAATTCGGATAAGTTCCTTTCTTGTATTGGGGTCATCATTTTCTCGTCCAAGGAAGTTATCTTCTGCGATGAATTTTTAAAACAGGTTTACAATGATAGGCGTCGTACCCATTATGCATATGTATAATATTTATAGTTCATATGTATAGACTACTTCTGGGATCTAAACATCCCGAATGAATGTATATTTGATCCTACGTAAGGGCAGAATTGGAAATTGCGAGAGGGTGCCTATTATTTATTGCAGAAATCTTTACTCCATATAGCTTACTAGTAGCAACATATAATTAGCGACAACGAGGAGTGCAACAAAGCAAGAGGGGAAAAAAAATCTTCGGAAGTTAAGGTGATGTGATCTTCCTTGTACGGCCTCACTGGCGGGCGAACATTTTCCGTTCCTTCTCTTATTCTTAATTGAACATCCGTCAGCCGACGCAGAATTGGATTTGTTGAGAGAATCCATAGTGGCTTAATTTAATCTCTGTGGTGTATATAAGTATACATAGAAAAGGGTTATCACGTGTGCGAAGATTGGTCTAAATTTATAACAGAGAATAGTTGCGTTATGTTATCATAAACACGTCAAGATTCAATAAAATACATTGAAATATGCTAATTTATGATGAAATACGATAAAATCTGCAGAAATATGTTGAAATATGTCAAAATACGTTGAGGACATATTCAAATATGTTAATCTATGTTATAATATGTAGTAAAAAATACTGTACTTCATAAAAAGTTTGAGGACTTCAAAAATTTTAAGAGAAGCAAAAGCACTTATATAAT
>NW_008481855.1:0-1127 GCF_000524495.1 Plasmodium inui San Antonio 1 | reverse complement strand
CGGGTCCTCTATTTCTGTTTCTATCTTCATTTCTATATTTGTTTTTAATCGACTTCTTAACTTTTCGTAACTTACGTCCAAGGTAAATGATTATGATAGTGGACGAAACGAGAAAAAACAAATAAGCCATCGAAGAACCTACGGTCATTACTACTTTCCCGTATAGAAGCATTCCCAAAAGTGGTGTGAAAAACTTTAATATGGAAGTAGCGATCCCTAATCTGTCACATGAGGATTCCTCCTTTTTAGAAGATTTACTTTTGCCCTTTGTGTGAGGAAGAAGGGAGCGAAGTGGTTGCTTCTTGATTCTTTTGTCGATGTCTTCGAAAAAGTTGTCTATCAAATTGGATGATTCGCTTGTCTCGCCAAAGTCATTCCCCGTTTCTCCAGATGACTTCCTTCCCTGTGGGAACCTTGACATTCTACGATTTTGGTAATCCTGTTGTCCTTGAGATCTTTTAGCGGATGGCCCCATGCACATTCCTTCTTCGTCGCTATCAGTGTTGCTTGCCTGTGTGATTGTATCTCTGAAGTTTCCCTTTACACGTTTCTTTGTTGTCTTTGTAAATATCTCTTCGAATTCGTCTCCGTCGTAATAAAATTCAGACTTTTCCCCGTGCTGATAGTAAGCAAATTCTTGCCGGTTTTCATTGGCGCTTGCTCCAGAAGGGTAGTAACTCCTTCTCTGATAACAGTCTTGGATTTCATCCCGATAGTCTTCATCCTCATGGTCTTCATCTTCCTCATCCTCATCGTCATCATCCTCATCGTCATCATCCTCATTGTCATCATCCTCATCGTCACGACCCTCATGGTCACTGCCCTTCCTGTGATACATCCCATCATGGTTATCGTAGTCTTCTCCTTCACCGAAGGAGCAAAATATTCCTTTAAACTCCTTTTTTATTCCTGATGCCTTTAAAATTATCCGTGGTGAATTCTTTATATTCGTTAGCAAATAAGTTCATACTTTTTTTGATGCTGCCAAGTTTGACGTCGGCACAGCCTTCTTCTATGTTGTATTCGTCATACCAATTTTTGACCTTGGTGAAGAGCTTATCACCTGCCAAGTCTATCGGAATTTTTTCAGTCATCCGTCTGTATATTGCTTTCTCGGGCACATCTAA
>NW_008481854.1:490856-499377 GCF_000524495.1 Plasmodium inui San Antonio 1 | reverse complement strand
ATATCTAAAGATGCCTGATATGGCTGGTACGACGCCATTTGATGAGTGGCAAAGTTAATCCCGTATTATTAAGTAAAATAAGGGGGGGTGTAAAATTCATGACTTAGCTTTGTGCCGTATCAGAAGTAGCCCCCGTTACGTAACGTGTGAAAGTTGTCGTAGTACCTTCGTATAGAGGGTACCTTTGTGTAGGACGCATGGATGTGTGAATTGCATTGTTATTTCAAAAGGACTAATGTTATGTATAGAGTAGTTTGTCCTGATGAGTACAAATGTCCTTGGAATAGCATTATTTGAAGGGTCGTCATGTTGGTTTAATGGCTGGATGATATGACTTGGGCGATTCTGCAAATCCGAGAGGTGGCCTACAATCATTTCTTCTAAACAGTAGAGCTATGCCAGGGGTACTATAATGTGAACCGTATTATTGTGTCAAGAATACTGAATTTTGAGGAGTGTCATTATTCGTAGGGTCATATTCTATGTAGAACAGTGCTGTGTGAGGAGGAAAATTGGTTAAGATAATACAAAGGTTTAGAGAGTCGAATTCCTTGAGAAGCACGGCAGTTGTAACAATCATACCATTTCACCAATACACTGGCTTGTAAAATAATTCCATTCCAGGAATACGCATATACCAATCCTAAGGCTATTCATGCTGTATAAGAAACCGAGGGATACTATCACTAAAAGGGGTTTCAACATACCGAGGGTGCTTATATATAGGAAGAATTTTTTATAGGCGAAGTAACACTGTAAGTACAGTAATACATCGAGAACTGTGATTATTCCTTCTCACTATTATTGTAATATAGATTCAATAATTATCCGAGTACTATTAAGAAACAATGATTACGGAAGATTCGCACACCTGCTTTAATCTGTAGTATTTTCCTCTTAACAAGACTCGAAATCGATGCGGTACTATTAAAATATAACAATTATGTAAAATAAAAGATTAAATTTCTTATACTCTAGGAAGGAATAGGATATTATAAAGGGAATAGTACTATATAGAACGGGCTGTTCCTCGTGGAGAGTTAGGAATAATAATAACATGGAACGTGCGGAGAGGATAAAATGAGCATAAGAATAAGAATACACAGAAGATAATAAGGAATCATTAATCTAAGAAGGGGGGAAGCAATCATATAGGAGCGGATGACTAAAATAAAATGTATCTACGAATACAACTAACATATTTGAGAAAATTATCTACTTCAGCGGACGGAGAGAGATATATGTAAAACCATATAATACACCACGAACCAGTGGAGATATCAACATGACGGTCAAAGTCGAAATGCCTAAAAGAAAAGGTACATAATTAATACATACAGAAGAGACAACACGAGAAGAGAGGATACAGGAAAAGATGCTCATGGGATGAACATTAGACACTACACCCAAAGCATAGAACCAAGAAACACAGTAGGGGTGAAACATAAGGAATAATGTGAGCAGCAGAACTTTCCCTCTGACAAAATAGATATATGAAATCGAGGATTTCATGTTTTCTAATATATGGACAGAAGAATAAAAGCAGGTAATATCTTGAATCTGTGCTTAGTTCATGGAGTATAATAAATCGTACAATAACAACATTTTTGTCTGTATCTAAGACTATGGACGATGCTATAAAGGGCGTCTCCTTATTCACCACAGGAGGATGTGGAATGTTAAGTGATATTCATAACGACTTTTATGCATAAGAAAGTATACGACCCTACGATGAATACATTCCCTCAATACGCTAGAAACCTGTCTTATAACTGAGTCCTCTTCAACAAACATGTTATGGAATTTTTCTAAAGAGTAGGAAGATGTCAGTAACTACATGATCCAATTGGCAAGGATATGATTTTTATATGTGTTTTAACTGTGAAGCTCTATGAGAATATAACGAAGAAAGAAACAGTTACTTCCCGTATTAGTGAGTCAAATAGTTTTATAGACTTATTGTGTCTTATCCCAAGTGATTAATTAAAGGAAATTCGCAGGGGAATTCGTGAGTTGTTATACAAGGAATCTACCAAAAGGAAGGGCTAGTTATGTTTCCCTAGATGATCATAATGTAAGAATTCCAGAAAAATCTTGAGCGAATAGGTATTCAGGTAGCTGGATGACAAATATTGTTCCTCGATGGCATATTTTCTTTACTATCTAAAGAATCATGGAAGATCAAATGCAGAAAGCAATATTAATCTGCTGAACAGTAAATGAGAACCAATCTCTGAAGTAGCACGAAAGAAATAATCTAATGGTTAACAATCTAATGACCGACAAAAATGTATACAGAAGGAAGAAGCCCGAAGAAAAAATCAGGCAACAACACGAACGACAACCAACAGAGAAATCTATACCCTAGGAGAACTAATGAATTAGATTAGGAGAACCAGATGGATGAACAAGCCCAAATGGTATGCCCCAAACACCAGGCAAGCTATCAAAAAAACCCAGAAGACAAAAACGGGAAAAACATAAAAGAGGCGCCCAAGAAACTAAAGCATGCGGGAGGTGTAACGAGAAGTGTCAAAGTAGAACTCGTATAAAGATGAAATTAATAAATGCCCCATTAAAATAATCAATATACAGAATTAAATAAGAAGGACATGGACAAGAGACAGTAAAACAAAAAAAGGGTGGCCAAGCAAACATCTGGGGCCCCAACTCGAAACAGCAATCTAGCAGCCTTAAAGGAGCCCTTATCTCAGTAAGGATAAACTCTATGTGAGGTATTGAGTAAGATATAATAAAGTATAGTAGAAACAGACCAGCTAAAACGTTAAGATCGCACTCGAAAGGAAAGAAATAAGCCAGCAGGCAGAAGTAAGAGAAAAGAGATTCCGTCAACTCGGGGAAACAGGTAGATTTAACTTCAACAATCAAGAAGGACAAATATAAACAACAATAAATAGCATTCTATAGTATTCCAAAACTAACCTCCGAAGCGCAAAAGAACCAAACTAGAAGGAAAGGAAAAGAACAACGTCCAACTACTCTTTTAGCCCAGACACATTGAACTACCAAACCAAAGACGAAGTGTCAACTCAGTGCCCGTAACTAAATGTACCGCGTGCATATGGAGCCTTATAAAGAAGGAAAAAATTGACTGCATGTCCCCAAAATGAGTGAGATAAAAAAAGTAGATAACAAAACCACCCAACGGATTCTCCAGGAGGCGTAGCAATAATCCAAAGATGAAGATTCTTCAATACAATAGATACCATTATAAAATCTCGGCGAGTGATGAGTTCTCAATAGGAACTATTCCCGGGACAAATTCTAAGGTCGGAGAGGAAATCAGGAGGTCAAACCCATAACTAAAAAGAAGCCAATCCCCCTACAAATCCAAACCCAGTTCACCCCAAATAGGAAAAGGTTTACACAAATGAGCGAACATCAATAAAAAAATAAAGGAACATCAAGACAAGAACAAGTATAGAAGCAACAGTAACTAAGGAGAATGATATACGACAAGTCATTTATCTCATACAATAAACAACAGGAGGAAAATCTGCCATGATTGAGGAACACAAAGACAAAAGGAAAAGCGAAGACATAGTAACAACGAAGTAGTTACAATGGAGAAAGTAAGAAATCAAGTTGATTGAGAAATCCAGCCCAAGCAGATAACCCCCAAGAAAAGAGATGGTTTCCACGGGTAATGAAAAGATCCCAGTGAACTAATAGAGGACACCAAAGATAGCGAAACAGGAACTCATTAGGAACAGACAAAAAGGGTTGGTATAAGAAAAGGAACTAGCAGGATTTATTAGAAGGCCACGAAGCAAGCACCAGCCCGACTGTGCAAAGCCCAAACCAGGTCACAAGAATATTGTCAGATGAAGGGGGGATAAGTCCAACAGTCCTCGTGCCCCTTCATTTAAGGAAACACCGAACACAGACCTTAGAAAAGACTGGGAAGGACAAAAGGATCAAACAAAGATGCCTAAATACAAATAGAATAAAACAAGGATTCAGCCTAAAGCCAAAACAATAAGGAAAGGAGGAAACAGGAGGCGAGACCAAATAGTCCAGAAAGATAAAGGGCAGACAAAGAAAAGGGAAGATACAAATCTATGTTCAGGAACAAATGGAAAATTAGGAGGCTGAGGTGTATTGAGGAAACGGAGGAAATCTTTAACAGAACAACAGGAACCAAAACTAAAGGGGAACACACAACACCGCAAGCACGAGTACTCCGTTTGTTTGAAGAAAACACCCCATGAAATCCAGAGAAGGGAGTCCGACTTAGTAGGAGATATAATCATGAGGAAATCAGAATTGCATAAGCGTGACTCAAGTGTGAACGGTCACCCAAAGAGACGCCAGGAGCAGGGAGGAATCAACAGGAGAGAAGCCTGAAAACGAAAGCAGGGTTTCCTCCCCATCAAAACTACAACCAACAGCCCACTTCCTAAAGTCAATGATCAAATGAATCCAGAGAAAAGGACGTAATACAACCGGAGGAACCCGAAAAATCTAATGGTCTGAACGTCTGAGTATAAGAGAAAGCCAAAACGAGAAATCGAAAGAGAAAGAAGAAAAAAAAAATGAGTCTAATCGCAACCAGCTAAATACAAACTAGAGGAGGCTAGAAATACCCAGAGTAACAGAGCATAGGAGTTTCAAAAATCTTCAAATCGAACGACAAATCTCCCAAGTAAATACAAGCAGGAAATAAACAAATAACCTCCCCAAAACCACGTAAGAACGCCCCCCAAGGAGGGAAGAGAAACGGCAAGAAAAAAGTGAAAATAAGCCAGACTCGGCCGAGTTACGCCAGGGCACACAACTTCAACAATAATCTGAGATCAAGTAACTATATGAGCAAGGGATTCAATTGGGCTTCTAAAGGAGCAATAAAAGATCTAAAACATGAACAAATACGGCGCCAGAGGAAGGGAAGGATAGGACCGATTCCCAGAATCAGGAGAATAGAGAAGAGAAATTAAGTTGAGGCGAATACTCAATTTGAAGAAGGGAAAGATAAGAAAGGGAGCAACGAAAGGAATATCGCGTGCCACACAACCATAGGACAAAAAGGCGGAGTGAAGAGAAGTAACCCCCAGGACGGAGGAGAACCGAAACCGCAAAAGCAGCAACTAAGCCTCCCAAAACGGGTGCCCAGGAGGAGAGAAAGAGAAAAGCGGAATCGCCGAAACAACAAGGGACCAAGGCGGAAAAAAAGGGACAGCCAGAGGAAAAGAAAAGCCCGCCAGGCGACCTTTGAATCTAACAGAAATAAAAGGGCACAGTTGCCAGAAAGGACGTCAGGAGGATGGAATAGGGCAAGATGAGCGACAAGAAAGATTACCAGAGGAGGCAGTTTTCTGAAGCCGACGAAAACCTAATGAATGGTAAAGAAATCCTAAGTTCAACAGGGAATGTAAAAGGAAAGGATATACACAGAAACTAGGAACTCCCCTGCCTAATCAAAGGAAGGCTAAGGGTGAAGAGGATTCATCCAAACCTCACAACAAGAAGCAGCAATTCTTCATTGGACACATCTAGGGGGCAGAATTTTAGTCAGAGCCGAGGCTGTTATAAGAGGCCAGCAACACAAGAAAAGTCTTAGGCCAAAAGAAACGAGCTCATACAAGCATGGGAAGAGAGACAAAATCTGAGGAAGATTCTAACAGATCCAAAGTCCACATCTACGGACCAACTATCATAAAACCTCCAAAATGCAAGGAACCAGAAGCCTAGTATTCAGAAAACCCAGGAGAAGGGAAATACTGAAACGAATGAGTCAGGAATCCTCAAAGTCATGAACTGAAATAACAAGTCTTTATGAACAAGGCAGGAAAACAATCAGGAACTCTCAACTAACCAAACAGGCAAGAACAGGAAAGAGTCGAGAAATATAAGCTGGGCAGGCGTGATGAGTCTACTAGATTAAACCGAAAGATTCAGAATACTTCTGACACCCGAATAAGAGGACACGAAAAAAATATCTAAGTCCCCCCCCAAGTCAATACGTGAAATCCCCCCAAATCCAACAAGAAGACATCAAACCTCTTCAAGAGCAGAGAATTTCTCCATGCAACATGAGGTTAAAAGTATTTCTACCAGATTTCCCTCCGGGAAGGCATAGTTCTTAAGGGGTATGGAGGAGTAGATAACGCAAGGATCAGAAGGAGGAATCGGGGATAAAGATTCCGAGATGATCTCACAGACTGACTCTCAAGCAAGTGCCAACGAACAGGAACAGGCAAGGAACACAAAATGGACCAAGGCTAACACCCCAGGAGGAGTAATACTGTGAACGAAAGCAAGAGCAGCGTAGAAGCTAAAGTCTTGAACAGACAGGAGGGAGCAGCCTGAGGCACAAACGACAGAGTTAAGATCCCAGCCAAATTCAGATCTCAAACAACGTCCTCCGCGAATTAAGACAAGGCACAGATATGAAGCAGGGACGAAAAAGCACGCAGATGCCAACAATCCGATAAGGAGAACACTGGCCGAAAAGACAGTATCAGGCAAAAGAATCTCTTCAAGCCTAAGCAGATTCCACTTCATGATTAGGGGCGGAAAACCGAGAAGGTACCCACAAGTATCAGACACAGCACCAAAAACAAAGAAACAGCACCCAACAAGACAGCACTAAGGTGAGGGGGTGTTTTCTGGGACAAAGCAATACCGAGAAGAATATCAAAGAAGAAGGAGCAATGAAAGCCCTAAAAGTCAGGCAAAGGAAAAGGGAGGGCACGTAAAATCTCTAGACAATGGGACGTTAGAAATAAGACGCCAGGAGCCACAGATCAAGTTCCAAACAGGCAACAAACTCCTGAGTAGGGTAGGCGGGATCAGCGAAGGAGCCGACTACACCAATTCAATCCAATTAGTGTAACCGCCAGCAAACTGGAGATTATCGCCATTAGCTTCATGAAGCACGAGAAGAAATCAGCGAGGGAAAGAACGGCGGAGTAAAGGGGCAAGACGAGATAAGGGAAGAGAAATAAAGGGGACCCAGGGACCCCGTAAAAGAGGAACGTAAGGAAAAATTCGACGACGAAAAACGATGAGCAAGGGGCAAGACAACGAAGGTTAACAGAGCACACGTTGCATGACGTCAGAAGAAGAAAAAAAACACACCAAAGAATCACACTCTTAATCCAAAGGAAGATATATAAGGGTACCATGATCCGAACACAGACCAGAAGAAAAGAGCTAAAGCGTGATGCAGTAAAGAGGAGGATGCAAAAAGAGCAAATACCAGCGACTACGTGCTACAAATTAAGATTCGCCAACTCCAAGACAAAAGACGCCGATGGTTCACATGAGAGGTTCAAATGAGAAGAAGAGGGGGAGATATGACCAACCACCATTACGGTATTAATCCCCCCAGGAGGAAAGGGGTTGGAGAAGCGAACAGGTCACGGAGAAGAATACGAGCCTAGGTAGTGAAAAAGACGACCAAAGATCTGGGGCGAATTCCAAGTTCCGAAAATCCCGGCACGAAAGCAAGGGCGGGTGGAGGAGGAAGATTCAAGATAGCGATAATTGAAAAATCCCCCAGAACGAGCAAGAGCATAATAACCAAAATGAAACAACGAAGAAGCAGGCTAATTAAGGCACAGAACAAGCCGAGGAGGAGAGGGTACAAATGTAGCCCAAAGCGGAGCCGAATTAGCAGCTCAAGACTTACACAACAGCGAGAGGATTGTCTAGACGAAAGAGTAGGAGCCTGCAAAAAGGGAAACTGAGAACTCACCAGACCTCCGAGGGGGGGAGATGGAGCCGATGCATTTATAACCAAAGGAGGACGAAAAATAGCCAAGACAAAACAAGAAGGAGAGGAAGAGAAACAAGTAAATCGCTGAGTCCCTCCATGTAAGATGAGCACTTCCAACAGCCACAGACTGGAGACAATAAGTTCGTTGACGCGCGAAATAATGAGGGGACAATGATACTTAAGGGGGAGAGAGAGACCCCAATCCTCCCAAAGAATCAAGAGCAGAAGAAGTCACAAATGAGCGAGCGGCATGGCACGGGACGTAGTGAACCCCCAGCAGAAACAAGAGGTCGTAGGAGTCTGACCTGAGTTAAGAGGAAGGTAATGAAAGATTGAGAACCCGAAGCCGTCGGGGTAATGAGCATCCGAAGCAAAAACCTGAGATTGAAAACTGAAAGAGAGTTTGGAAGAAGGAATAGGAGACAGGATTCTAGAAAGGGAAGGAAGGATAGAAACAAAATCAGCAGTCCACATGGAAAAAGGGGCGACAAAGAGGAGAAGGAGAATTACTGTCTATATCATCCCTCAGAAGAGACCAGCCCCTCCGGTGGGTACGTCTTAGGGACCCAACAAAGAAACGACAGGACCAAAGGAGAACACGCCAAGAACCAGCAGAATAGACGTATGTGCTCTGACTCCCCCGCATGGACCGATTCCTAATAAAAAATCACAAACAGACAGAGGGGCCAAATCGGAGGCTAGCGGAAACAAGGGTGAGTTATCGTATTTGGGGTTAATGACAAGGACATAAAGACTGGATAAGACAACCGGAAAGGGGGG
>NW_008481854.1:461404-490291 GCF_000524495.1 Plasmodium inui San Antonio 1 | reverse complement strand
CTAATCAACGAAAAAGCCATAGACACAGGAGAGAAAAGATCGAGTCGGAAGAATGAAATCAATAATAGGGAGCGAAGTGAGAGAAAGAATGGAGAATGAAATATCTGATTCGTAGAAAAGAGTTCTTAAGCCTTGAAGATCAGGCAGGCACCGCAGGAATCTGAGGGGAGTAATGAAGGAGCCAAGCCGAAATCTAAAGCGAAGCAGGAGGCGAAGGAAGACGAAGCCTAAAATGCAACAGCCAATCCAACGGAATCCGGCGTAGTGATCCTAATAACAGTCATCGTATAGGAGGGAGAAGTAGTAAAAGCTGTCCAACTGCTCACGAAACGAACCAGCGAGAGAAGAACCCAAACAACTCTCAAGAGAACAAAGATAAGCAGAAGAGTCAAAGGAGGAGTGGAGTAACATCTCCTCACGATTTATATGCCGGGGAATTAAATCTGAGCAACAGCAGACACATTTAAAGTAATCAGAAAACAAACTGGCCATGTTCGTGGGCAGGGAAAGTCAGATAAGGAGCTGAAGACGGAAAATCAGGAAGAAGAGTATCTCAGGAGCAGAAGATGAAGCAGAAATATGTTCCCAAAATAAAAATCTGAGGGCAGTTCATGAGAAGAAGAAAATTGGGGAAATAAGGGAACAAGGCAACGAACCTACTATAAGAGAACAGGGTACTCCCGAGCGGCCGCCCAAACGTGGAGGAGAAAATATTCAGGAAGGAGGCCACTACAACGAAATGAGAAGGAAGAGATGCCATGCGGTAATGAGGATCTATGAAAACAAATCCAGGGAAAGGAGACGTCTCCTGAGAGGGAGCGGGTAAGAAACTGAGAAGGAGGTAGGGAGAAACCAGAAGGGTGATAACACGAACCTTTCCAGGGGACCAGTCTATTCCCAGAAGAAACGTCTTGTCAGCCGAAGGAAAAGCCAGTAGTCGAAAAGATCACAGAGGTGACAGATACAGGAGGAGGGACTGATAGGATCAGTGAGTAACATAGAGAAGGAGGAGAAGAAGCAGGAGAACTTCGTATGGGTGGAGAGGAGAGACAATAGAGAAGAACCGACAGACACGAGCTACATAGCACAACAGGAGGCACTGACGACCGTTCATAAGAAAGAGAAAAAGATAATAGTAGTTAGAGTATGACAAAGAGTCCATCTGAAATTGGGGATTTAGCTAGTTTGAGAAGCAGTGCCGGAATTTGGACCCCAAAACTCCCGAGGCTAAAGCGAGCCAGATCTACAAAGGAGGATTTAAGATCAATCAGGAAGACTCCGGTATCGGTATAGGGCGGAGAAAGACAGCGGAGGGGAAGTATAATAAAACAGGCAGGATGACGTTCAAGTTCAGTGAATATTTAAGCGACTTGACAAAGAAAGTGAGCAGAAGCCCACAAGCCAAGGAAGCAGGAGTTTATAAGTTAAGATTATGGGAAATACTGAAACCAGCAGCAGGGGGAAGTTCTAAAGTCGGAGGAGAAAGATGGGATAACATATCCACAAGGGGGCACATCCAATTAAAAGACACGGCACTGAGGGCCAAATTAATATGTAAAACATTGGAGAGTTGGGTAAGTAATCAGGAAGCTCCAGGGACTCTGCCCCAAGAGAAGAAACAAGGAGAGTGCCAATTAAACCAGCTCGGATGGATAAATGGAAAAAGGAATGAGATCACTTGCCCTTATCAAGATAACTACGAAGTCTGGACCACGAGGGGAAAAGGCGAGGAGTTGTATCTGTCTCAACAGGCCGATAGGACATTATTAGTTTGTATGGATATGGTAAGTATAATTTTGACGGCTTTTCAGAATGTAGTCAGGAAGCAGGACGGATGGGCACTAGACCGAGGACAGGACGTCTGCCAGTACATGTATGAAAGGTTGGAAGAATGGAGCAATGACTCAATAGCTAAGGAGCTCATGGAGCTATGGTTTCAGGCAACTGAAACTGAAACGATTAGGAACAACTTTCCAGTGAACTTGAGCCCAAAAAGGGATGAACAGTGGCAGTACTTATTCAGGAGCGTCGGTAGCTTAGTCCATGGAATGCAGTGTAGCAAGGACACAAAAAAGGCAAATTCGTATTATGTGAGTTGTCTAGCTTGGAAGGATGGAAACGGATGTGACGTAGGGCAGGATGACGAAGGAAGAGAAGCCGAGCAGGTGAGTAATGGGCGCGCCACCACGGAGCGAATTCTTTAATAAAATAAGGAAGGGAAAAAGTAAATAAAGGATCAGAGTTACACCTGTGAGAGGAGCCACATCCGGAAAAGCAGTTTCCCGAACACCATGGGAAAAGTTTATCCTCATGAGCTCAAGGGGACGCGGTATAATTGAGTATCAAAACAAGAACAAAGAGAGAGAAAATCCTGAACATGCCTTAATGTAGGTAAATAAGAAATTGCAAGCTCTTAAAAAGGGAATACAACAAGATGAGACCGGAATTACCCAGCAACTCAGAAACACGGAAGCAGCTCAACTAGAGAGGTATGATTCCCAGGGGGTTAACTCAGGAGAACTCATTTCAAAGGTGGTTGGGGCAGGGATAAGTATATTAATGCTGATAGGAACCACTGTATATTCTTGGAAGAGAGTCTATAGGAGACCCAGGAAAAGGGAAGCTAAAGTGTATAACGTGTCATATAATGGAAAAGGGAATATGTATGAAGGTTGAGGAAAATGCAAACTAGAGAACACTACCCATGTCAACCTATTAGGGACCGCAATACGTGACCTCAGACGAAACAGAGGAACTGAACTTAAGGAAAGTATCAGACCTGGGTTAATCAAGAGAGAAGAAAGTTGACTAACCCTGAACCAAGAGGGGGGAGGTAAACACGGAGAAAGTTAACCCCAAACGGCAACTTGGCATTACTTTCTGAGCATGAAAATTAGGTGGAGGGGACTGACAAAAATAAAGTCCCGGGTCAGGGGGCTAATTGTGCGGTTCAGGACGTCCACGTCAAAGGAGGAATCATAAAAGTTTTGCATCGATGCCCCACAAATAGCATTGAGAAGATCAATTTGAGTTTGACAGCCGCTGAATGGAGTAGGGAGTGGGTAGTAGTCGCCCTGGAGGGAGGTACAGTTCCGGCCTTAGGTAATAGGAGTTAGTCTTTGCAGTTACAGTGTGATCTCCGGGCTTGAAGGTTGCAAGCTTTAGGGCTTAGGATCTAGGACTTGATGTTTAGGGCTCAAGCCTCAATCTTTGTTGTTTAATTTTATTCTTTAGGGTTAACGGTTTCAGACATTATGGTTTAGTGTTTCGTGGGTAGTGTTTAGTGTTTACGGTTACGGTCTAGGGGTCTAGGGGTGGGGGTCTACGGGTTATGTCTATGCTTTATTGTTTAGGGCTCAGGGTCAGGTTTCACGGGTTACGGCTCAGTTTTTAAGGTTTAGGGTTTCAGGGTTTAGGCTTAGGGTCTAGGATTCAGGGTTGTGGTTTTAGGGTTGAGCCCTCATGTTCCCGGTTCAGGGTTCAGTTTTCTGTGTTTCGGTTCAGTGGTCAGTGTCTAGCCTTAGGATTTACGGTCTACCTGGGTTTATGGTTCAGGCTGCACGGATCAGGGTTTAGGGTTGAGGGTTCAGTTTTAGGCTTCATGGTCTAGGGTCTAGGGTTGCAGAGTTCAGGGTTTAGGTTTAAGGGGTTGAGCTTACGGGTTAGGCTCCAGGATTTGGGCTTGCTGTTTTAGTGTTCAGATTTTAGGATAAAAGGTTCTACGTTCCAGAGGTCTACGGTTCAGTGTTCAGCTTCTATAGTTGTGGGTTCAAGGCCTAGGGTTCAAGCTCTCTTTTTAGGATTTTCATTTTCAGTGCTTATATTTAAGTTTTAGAGTTTAGTTTTAGGGTTCAGGGTTTAGGTTCTAGTTTTAGGGCTTAGGATTTACGCTTCAGGGTTCATGATTCAGGATTTCATGGAATTACGGCTTAGGGCTTACTTTTCATCGTTCAGGGGTTATGGTCTTGGGTTTAGGGTTCATGCTTCTGGGTTCAGGCATCAAGGATTCACCGTCCAGGAAGTAGTCTTACGGTCTATGGTTCAGATTTTAGGCTTCAGGGTCTTAGGACTCATGGTCTAGTTTTTATGGCTTATCTTCCAAGGTTCATGGCTTAGGGGTCAGATCGCACTTTTCAGGTTTCAGGCCTTAGACTTTAGGTTTTAGCTATTACATTTCATTCATCAGCATCTATGCTTTACGGTTTAGTGTTCAGTGTTTATGATGTACCGTCTAGTGTTTATCTTTAGGGTTCAGGGTTGACTTTTATGGATTCATGTTTTACGGTTCATGACTTAGCTTCTAGTCTGTTCCGCTCAATGGGTGAGTTTTTAGTCTTTAGAATCCACGGTTCCGACTTCACTCTTCAGATTTTACGATATAGGTCTAGGATTTAGGCTTCCGGTTTACTGGTAAGGCTTCGGATTCAGGGTTATGCGTATTTGTGTCTTGCGCTGTACGATATACTGTGTGGAGGGTATGGATTATTTGTGTAAGTCTAGAGTTTCGGCTTCTGGTTCTATTCTTGTTTTCATGCTTGGCTCCAGCCATCTAAAATCCGGGAGTGAGCCCTGGATCTTTTAGCCTTCATTTTTTACTTGTTTGATGTTTGGGCTTACCTGCTATCTATTAAGATGTACCGTTCAGGGTTCCAGGTTTGCAATTTATGGTTCACGACATATGCCCTATGAGTATGTTCTAGAGCTTCCTGTGACTCTTTACTTTCCAGGAAGTGGCTTCCAAGGTCCATGGATTAGGTTCTATTCTTTAGGATACTGCTTTTACGGTTTCGGTTTCATGATCTAGGATTTACGGTTTATGTTCTTCTGTTGAGTTCTGGTGTCAGTGTCCAGGATCTATTTTCAGCCGCCCCTTGTATAAAACTCTGTATCTGCTTCCGTTGGGGAGTATACCAATAGGTTTGAGGGTGTAGCACTCAGGCCTCACTGTTCAGGGTTTAGGCTTTTGGGGTTAGTGCTGAGTCCTGAGGCCTTGTCCCTCATGCGTTATATTTCTGCGGTTACGCTCACCGCCACGGTTTCTGTCGGCCCTCTCCTTCGGGTTGACTCTTTAGGTTTGACCGTGGCTATCCCTGGGGCCAATTCGAGCATTCTGCATTCGTGCTTAATTTTTGGGGTTTCAGTCTTCAGCTCTTAGCGTCCCTCGAAAGAATCTCCTAAGGTCTACCCTAGGGGTATCCGGAATCTCATTCTGAGTCTTCAGTGATGATGATATCCGATTGTGCCTTGGGGTTTAGGAGTTAGATGATTTTTCTGCTTGCCTGAGTCTAGACCGTGCGGTTTGAGGTGTAGGATCTCGGGTTTATGTTACGGCCATAGGCTCTGGGCATCTGTATTAGGCTGCTGGGTTTAGGGTTTAGGATTTATCCTTTAAGAGTTAGGTTGAGGCTTTGCTGTTCAGCGTGCACTGTGTTTCTTCCATGTTGGAAATTCCAGATCTTATTGTTCCAAGATATATGGTGTAGTGCTCATGAGCTACTGTTTTTGTTTTAATATTTACGTCTTACTCTTCGAGGTGTATCCTACAGTTGTCATGACCTATTTCTCAATGGTTACTACTATAGTTCCTAGTTCTCAGATGTCGATACTTCGACGTAAGTGTACGGTCAATGTCCAGCGCTTACTGCTTATACCAGAAGAGTACGTGCATGTTATGCTCCTTGATTCTGGGTTTAGTACTCCCCCTTCACTCTCAGCTGTTTTGGTCCACATTTGGAGGTGTAGGTTTCGCATTCTATCATGCATCCGCCTGTCACATGGATCCTACGGACGAGATGCTTTCTGTTCATTTTTCGGTTTGATGTTCAGGATTGATGGTTTCTCCCTTGGTTCGTCCGCTGGGTTTAATTCGGTGGCCGTAGCGTTTAGGCTTAGATTTCATACTGTATGACCTAAGGTCGAGGATTTAGCCTTGCTGATTTAGAGTTGGTTTCCAAGCATGGAAGTTCAAGGTTCAGGGCTGCGGTTTCCTGGTTTCAAGGGGGCATCTGTACTTTATATCGTGGGGGACTCAGGGTCCTGGTGGGGGGTTTTCTGTAGTCTGCATGGCTTATTTTTATAGCCTTTCAGTCAAAATTTAGGTTTTAGGGGCTATTCCTAGCTTTAGGCCCCCGACTCTTCCCCTATTATTCGCTGCTCCTGGATTATTTTGTATTCTTTATTGCCTGCTTTTGAGGGTGCCTTCTTTCTCCTGTACTTGTTAGGCTCATGTTCTAATTTTTTTTGTGTCGTTGTTTACGTGTTTGGGTTTAAGGGTTATAGTTTGGAGGCTTCCTCTCTTTACTAAGACCCAATGTTTTAAGGGTTTGCGTCAAGATTGGAGGCCTAACGTGCACATTTGGGCTTCAGGTTCAGGGTGCAAGACTATGGCGTTAAGTTCAGGGTTTACTCTTTAGGACTTGACTGATCATGCTTCGATGCATATAGTTCCTGGTTATTGCTCCTGAAGGTATTGTTAACTTTTTAGGTTTCATTCCTTAGGCTGTATCTCTTAGCCCAGAATGATTAAGTTTTCGATTTTGGATTTAGGCCTTGGAGTCTGAGTCTTCCTCTTCCTGTGTTAATTCCTGGGCTTTAACCTCTATGGGGCCTCAGGTATGGCTTATGGCTCAGTGATGATGAAGGAACTTTCATGCTACATGCACTATGGGGCACATGCAGTGCTTAGGCGTAATGATTGGAAATGTATATCGCAGAAGTAGGTTGTCAGTCCCTGCCCCTTTTACTTATTATATGGTCTCTATCTCGTACTACTTAAGCTGTGCGGTTGGCCTTCTGCTTGAGGCTCTATGTTGCTCCCATTATTGATTAGACCTGCTTCCCATCTGTCACCCTGCTGTTCTGCTTAGGTTTCTGTAATTCTAAGGGCTCCTATTTTATGGAGTTTTGTTAAACATTACATTTCTTCCTATATGTGTTAGCTGTATTCCTTGGTTTTCAGGCTTCTATTGTACGCAGTTAGGTTGCAGGGTCTAAGCACTGGCTTCATCCGGGTTTTATCCAGGGCATTGCGCAGTGGGCTTATGCTGGTTTGGTGTTTTGTCATGTTTTATTGTTCAGTCTGTATTCTTTAATGTTTAGCATTAATGCTTTATTTCTTATCCCCCCGGCTCGACTCTTGAGTGTATTTGTCAGGCTTCATCCTCTACGTTTACACCTCCAGGTTTGTGTGTATTGTCGGGGGGTGTTAGTTACCCCTTAGCGTCTTTTAGTACTTTCCGATAATTTATTTTAGGCCTGTAAGATTCACTGATTATACGCCCTTTGTACTGTGATCATGCTTACGTATCTAGGATTTAAGATGTAGTGTTGGTGTTGTACGTTTTGGGCCGTAGGCTGTATATTCGATGGCTCAGGCTCCACGGCTTATCAGTGATGCCTCTGGCTTAGTGTGTAGTGGCACCCTCTAGTCCTTATTCCTACGGTTAATTCTTTACATATGCCTCCTTATCTCCGCTGCTCGGTTTTATTTCTTATCTTCTTAGCCTTACGATTCTTTGCCATATCTTGACGGTGTACGGCTCAGAGTTCATGGTTGCGGATTCACTTTTAGGGTGTAGGACTCATCGAATACCCTTAGGGTCTATTCGTGTCTGATGAAGTGTAGGGTAGTTCTTGCATGCCCTAGCTGTACGGTTTATACTAGTGGTTTACTGTGCACTTTTCAAGGGTATCTGTTATGTTTCATGCTACAAGGTTTTTCTGTGTATCTGGTCCTATTATTTTTCAGGGTGTCTCCCCGAAGTATTTTGCGTTACGAATCAGGTTCAGTTTTTACAGTTATTACTTTGGGGCGCCATCCCGTATTGCCTCTTCTTCACTTGTTATGTTTTTGATAAGTGAAGTATTACTGGGTTTTCAAGGTGGAGTCATTGTGGGGTATGATTTATTTTGCAAGCTCTATGGTTAAAGGCTTATCCTTCCTGTCCTTGCTTGTGTCATCAGCCTCTAAAGTCTATTCTTTACGGTTAACCATTTAATGCTGTCGGGTCCTGATTTACAGTTTGGACTTTAAGCAGCCCCTCACAAGCATCACTGCCCACTCTGTGTCTCCAGGTGGGATTGGTTCGCCTCTAATTTACTTTATTGTTTCCTTGTTCCTGTGGTAATCGTGCGCTCTTTGGATGTCTTTAAGGCGCCTTCTGTTACTTCTTCTTTATGGTCTCTTTTTAGTTGTCTGGGAAGATAGAAGCTGAGATATATTCGTAGTTTCTTTATTATTCTCCCCATATTTCATATATCGTAAGCGTGTTAATATAAAGATACGGAACAGTCAATGTTCAGACTCTGTACGTCCCCTTTATTGAGATATAGCCAGAGGAACATCAGTTTTACTGACCTAGGGCTATTTTCCTGGCTGGTTTATTCTCATCCTTTCCCCATAGGATATATTTGTAAAATCGGGGAGTTATACATGCAGCGATGACGCGCGGAATTATAGAGCACATATTCATCTATATTAATGTTAATCCATACTATTGTAAGATCTTTTACCCATGAGTTGTTTCTCATATTCAAATGTGTATCCTCCTGTTCCTCTAGGTCACTAGTGAATCTCTCTTAATAATATGGATATTAGGGGAGAGGTACAGAATACTTCTGCTGCTCCACCATTCTCTGAATGTTTTTATTGAAATGTGCCAACACAAGTTGAATGCTCTGTATTTATCACTTGATTTCCTGCTTCTACAAAGAATTCGTACATATGACTGTGGAGTACAGGCGATTATAGGAGAGTACTGCACAACTGTTGGATCCACTCTTAGAGGAGATATGCTATGGGTTATGAATTCCACTGGTTTTGTGGAAGCCTCCTGTGCTCATAGAAAATATATGTATATATGACGTCCAATAAATTAACCTTTGTATTTAATTGAGGATAATAAGAGTTGCAAGGACAGATATGATGCTTATTACTCCTGTTCAGGTACAAATTTGATATACTCATACTATGACTGCTTGTATTCTATGTTTTATCATGCAAAACAGAGTTCATCATTTTTATATCAGCACTGTGAAATACAAGAGAAGAAATTGTGATAAATAGTATAGACCTCTTTACTGTTGTTTTACAGACAGAGCTATGAAGCCGTGTCAAAATAGGAGAAGATTAATATTGCGGTGTTAATTTATCTTTCTCCTCAGGTACCCAGATCTAAATAGCGCTCATTAGTTGGTTGTATTCCCATAGTTCAAACGAAATTGAGAGATTTTTTACTTATACTTACAATATATAGCGATTATAATGTCATTACATACAATCAATCGTTTATATTGCAATTGTTAGATCAGCGTTTTGTATTAAAGTTGTGTGCAGTGAGAATAAACATGCCCTTTTAATAAAATTATATCTATGACTATGATATATCATACTCTATACCAGGATTGTTGAGACATTATTCGGCTGATTTCTTATGTTTCAAATCACAAAGCTATCAGTAACTTATTGCTACTACTTGGAAGAAGAAAGCATATAGTTAGTCGCGAGATGGCTGTTAGCATGCTTATTATTAACCTGCAAGAAAATTTGTCCCCAATCTGTGATAAGAAGATTTTAAATTTCTTTCATTGATTGTCAATTTGCGATATTTACTTGGTATATCTATTTGTATGCGCATGGAGGAAGGCTTCTATGAAAATTAGAAAGAAATTTAGAGGAAGAATGCACGACACCCTAAGGGAAGAAATGGACACCTCTCCAGTTTAGATAAGAATATAAGAGACAATCAGTGGGCTGGAAGAATCTTCTGGTGTATGCTTGCTTCACTAAAATGGACTCATCACTATAATGATAGTATATGAGAAGGCATAGCCCTATTTTGTATAATCTTTGCAGTACTTATTAATTATGTTGTGTATAAACTATTATCCATAGCATTACATAAAGGCAACTGTCGTTTAAGTATGAAGAATAGTGACATTGGTTTTAAATGTGATTATTAGAAATTAGGGAGGATATGCTAAGCGTTTATTAATATATTTTATTTGAGGGCGTTAATATAGTTATTAATGAAAGTATTTATATTTATTTATGAGAGATGTTTATGAATCAGTTCATTCATGCAGTGTGGTACTGACATTTTATTATGCATAAGAAGAGTCTTCATTCTTTCCACTAAATATCTTCTAGAGAAGTATGAGGCTTCTTATCTAAACTCAGAACTGAAAAAATTAATATGCAGCCTGTACGGAGTCCCTAATGTTCCTTAATGTAAAAAAGGATTGTCACATGGGGAGTAATGCCGTTGGCATATGTATACACTAAAGGGCGAAATTCTGGTAGTGACTCAAAGATAGGTTTTACTCTAAGAAGGGAATCATATTAAAGAGGATATTCATAATGTTCTATTATGATACAGGACATAAACACTGTATCAATATACATTTGATTTAGAGAGGGAATACCATAAGTATTAATGGACACCATTATGGACCTTCATGTCTGTACTTAGTAATTTTAATATGTAATAATACAATTTTAAGTTGTATGCGTCAGTACCACTGTTTCTATAGTTATATTGGAATCTCATTTTATCTTTTGTATTATGCGTATGGAAGCATGAATAATGTCCTGGGAACATATATGAGGATTAATGAGGGAATTAGTCATTAAGGAAGACAAAATAAAGAATCTTTACTTTTTAATTTTGAGCGGGATATATGCTCAGATTGGCAAACCATTCGGCAGGATTTGGGAATTTCCCTCTAACTTACTCTATAGGAAGTCTATTCAGATATGTTCTATATTAATTGGGCAAGAGGCGAAGACAGAGTACCCTGTGCACATGTAGCTACTGTTGCTGAGTCTTGCTATAAAAATGTCTTTTCCAAGATAGATGAAGAATTATTGCAAAGGAATAGTAACACATATTTAGTCCAGTTATATGAAGTTATACATTACATTCTGGTTCACGGAATGCATTGTAATTAGAATTGGTTAGAATACGGTGTGATCTTCTGAAGAGTGCAACACTCGATGTTTGTAATTTGAAAAAGTAAAAAGATCCTCATAGGTGTCCTCAAATGGGGCTTCCTTATCCGTAGTGTTAACTGTGGTTGGACCCCAACTGAGAAGAGTATAGAACAATAGGAAAAATTCGTAAGATGCCAATCACTTCTTAAAGTGATGCTTATATGTAAATTTCGGTAGAAGTTAATTTCATAAGGAGCCTTTTAATGAGAGAAGAATATTTATAAGAAGAAATAGTAATTTTCAATTATTTGGTAGTTATGTAGAATAAAGAGATATGAATGAGAAAAAAATAGACTTCATAACTATGCTGCCAATACATCAACTCTCTACAAATCATATATAAGGGCTTCGACGCCATAGCCAGTAGATGTAGTTGAAGTAACTATGAACAAGAACTATTAAGCCTTATGACGCTTCTGTTTGTTTTCTTAAATTATGGAAGGTTCAGAGTGTGTACATGTGAAGAAAACGTGTAGCACTCTGTATATGCAATAGTAGTCGTATAAAAAGCCAAATTTTCAAGGGGAAATGGTAACAATAGTATTAATAATGAGAAGTATATGGAACGATGAAAGAAAAGAACTGTCTATCGTATTGTTGCCATGGCCTCTTCTGTGTAATGTATTTACGAATGCTAACATAACCGTACTGTGTGACCAAAGAAGTAGCCTAAGGTGTGTTCCGGCAATATAACAATTTGCTTTCGAGCGTTTCGAATCGTATATGGAGTACAATCATCTGTGATTGAGAAACCCCCTGGAATATTTATTTCTATTTCGTATGAGTGATCGAAATCCAAATTATTCATGAAGGTGTACAACGATTACATAACGTCCTGCTCTGTGTATCGCTGAGATTGTTATATTTCCAGTTGAAGCTCATTAATCAAACCCGTCACGCATGAAGACATGGTCAAATTCCAGGTATCCCCTCATTTCATATAATGATTCTTATGTGAATCAGGAGTTCATTGGAATTTGTAGTAGTGGTATGAAATGTAGAATGGACAATAAGTACTATCGCTCCGATTCCTTGTGTTGAGAACCTATATTTTGAAGTATTTTTACGAGAAAATGGAACCCTGTTCATTTGATGTATGAGGTTCATGGTAATATTTAAATAAACCTAGGTGATGATGGAAATGTTTATTCGGTGATAAAACATCCATCAGTCTCTGGAGCAGTCCATCAGACGTGTATTCCTTAATTCGTTTTTTTGATGTCATCTAATATATGTCAAGGAAATTCAGTACCTTCCTCCCTAGAATGACATATTCGTGTGTACAGTATTTAGTAGAACTGAGCCTGTTGATTAATGCCCGGATAACTATAAAGAACATGGCATTTATATTCATGTAAGACTTAGATACATTTCCGGGGATATATGAATATAGTTCGACATGCATATTTAATTTTATGATTGAATCTATTCTTCATATGCATCGGTACTAGTTATGTTGCACAATGGACATACGAAGTATAATACAGCGGGGAATTTCCTAATAATCCTCCTTATGGCTAATTCATACGATTATTGTGTGATATACACCTACTTCATAGTTCTGGGATGTTGAGGAAATACGAAATACTATTAGCTGTCCCATGCCCCAGGATTCTAGCTCCCGATCTCTGGTGACTGTTAACATAAGAATTGAGTGTACCATAAGACATCCTGTTCCTTAGGCGTATGTAATATGAGGATTAAAGGAACGAACAAAAGGAAAAGCAGTGAAGGGACTCATCCATTACGAAGTCAAGAAGGGAGAAGTCTAAGAATAAAACGAAAATGTAGAATTACAACTGGGAAGGAACATATTACACATTAATGAAAGGTATGTTTCTGTATTTTCCCATCTCTTCTATATACAGAAATCCCCAACAACTGAGAAAATGTATTATATGAGGTCTACATAGTTAAAGAAGAAGAGAGTACAGGATAAATTTCTTATCTAGGCGATATATATGTTCATACAACGTCTATCATTTTGCGGACCATACATTCTAAGAGTAACTCTTCCTAATTATGTAAAATAATACCGTCGAAGTGCAGTCTTTATAATAAGTGGATAAGTGTGTTGTGAGTCAGAGGAGGATAGCCCATATAGTGCTTATAAAGACTGTGACCAGATATAGCAGATACTGTAAAAATTTTGGAGTCTCGAGATAAGGAATAATCAATTGAAGTGACATTGTCATAGTAGAATTAGATAGAAACATATGAAAACATGGAAGAATGTAAAGAATCCATGGAATAAAAAAAAATACAGAAAGGTAAGACCCAAACAGAGAAATATATAGAAGAGAAAGAAGCAATATAGAAAGGGAGATGAGAGGAGGAGAATTATAGTATCAATTATTCAGAGGAATAGTGAAGTAGGAATTTATATTGAAAAGGAAATGTTTTAGAATAAATTAAAAAAAAAAGCAAACAGAAAATCACGAAAGAAGAAATAAAAAGATTGCTCATCCATGGTTTATAGTAATGTCAGGAATAATGGATAGGATAGGGAAATTAGAATAACCATAAAGACACTGCAATTTTATTAAAGCAAGAATAACACAAGGAGTAATTCGGCGGGGCCTAATTCAATATATGCCTTGCATTCATTATGGAGGCGATGACGATATAAAATATACACATTGAACTATAGAATAACATACTATAGGAAGAAATCAGGGTATCCTAGAACATACAAACAATAATTATTCTGGAATAAGATAAATGAATGGGAGTTTATAAATCTATATTAAGGATAGAAAGAAATTCTCCCTGGAGAAATATAAATGAAGATAGGATATTGAGGTTTGAGAAATGACGGAACGGAGAGTCAGTTATTATATATAAAACGGACATACATGAAAGGGAGGCGAGCATCTAATATCCTTTTTTGGAAGTAGTGAATTGAAGGAATAATGCTGCTCATAGGAATTTCGAAATTGAATAAATGAGCATCCGATATTGAGGAAAAATTGGGAACCTTCCGCTCATCAATATTCAGAAATAAGTCTTTATTCATAGAATGAGAAGATATACCTAGCGGATGTGTGTCAGTTACGGTAAATACAGATGGAAATAATAATCATAGAGGAAGAGTAAAAACATAAAATTGTTTTTATTAGGATTAAGCATGAATTACACAGTTTTAGATATATGCACAACTCTATTCATTCCGAGCTATACCTGGATCCTGTGTGTGTTCGGAAAACTCTGACGGTATTCTTAGTATAGCATATATAGAAGAAAGAGAAAACACTGAAGAATACATAAGGAAATAAACATAACCGAAACAGGGAAGGTAATATACAGAAAGAAAACAAGCATCCAGGAAAGATGGGTTATATAACCCGTATTAAAGAACAGAAATGAGCATAACACCACGGAAGCACTTGCCACATGGCGGGAACGGAATTCACCAAGCCAAACACTCGAGATCAACATGGGTAGGAGCGAGCAGAACACAGAACTGGAAAAACAAAGAGTCTGCGTCCTCAAAAACAAAATAGATATACAAGAAGCAACACGGGGCAGGGAAGGATATCGGGGAGGATCGCCAGCCAAAGGAGCGAATTACAGGAGAAATAAGATACCAAACGAGGGGGCTGGCACCCAAATATTACACTCTTTATGAAGAATCCCAGCCATCGGGGACAAATGGATGAAGCTCTAGGAAAACGGTGCTGCCATATGAGGAAAGACCCAAGATTGTATAGTGCATATCCCCCTCCGCCCAGGGAAAAACGTCCAGGGAAGATATACCTTATAGGACATTTCACAGAGTGTTTTAAGCAATATGTCAAGCCAAATCATAAATATATGACATCCTCGAATAAAAGAAGGGAGGGGCGACACGAAGAAGGAGAGGCCGTAATATCATATGGAACATATGAAGACTCCAAGACACAACCGAGAAACGGACGGGATTTAGGCACAGCTCAGCACCATAAGACATTACCCTTCAGAGTAGCACAAATATACCACATCATGGGCACCAATACACATACAAGGGGTGTATTACACGCGTACCATCATATGAATAAGTCAGCATTAAGGAGGCGAAACAAAACCGTGCAAGGATTCATAGAAACAAAGACGGGATGGAATGGCATGGAAGGAAGGTGAACCCGGATTAAAAGAGTGGTTAAGAGAAAAAATATACAACCAAATAGGATAACCCAGGAAAGGAAGGAGGAAGAAAGAAATACAAACGGCCTATAAGGAAGTTGTCCGTTTAATGACACAATTAACACGACATAAAAGGGATTACAGTAAGGAATATATAGCCTGCTGGAATCTGAAGGCCTACATAAAGGATATCAACACAAACACGGCAAGCATGGTATCAGTGACAAAAAGTGGATTAGATGAGAAAGCTCTAGGGGACACCATATGGGAAATCCTCACAGAACAAATAAAGGAAAGCACAACATGCACAAACCTTTTAAAGTATGAGATATCAGGAAGACGCGATAGGCATGCCATTGCGGACATAAGGAAGATGTGCGAAAGCAAAGAAAAAATCATGAAAGAATTAAAGGCCATCAATGTACTGCATAATGTCAAATATGTGTATTATATAGGTTGGTTGCAGGAGGTGCTGGAGTGGGCCAGTAGGAACACATGGAGTGAACAGATGATAGGACTGTCTGCCTGGCAACTATTGAAGACAAAAAGATACCATGAGTGTGATATATGGACAGTATTCAATATTCCATCAGGTTCTCAGGGAAATGAATATATCACATATACCCAACACATTCCTGAATCCAGCACGAGACAGGTACAATGGAAACCCAGGAGATGTGTAGTAAAAGGAATCCCGCAACACCATTTAAGGAACCACACGAATGAACTGAGTCTTATAATGCACAGAATAGCAGAAAAAAGGAAACTAAAAAAACAAGTAGAATCGGAATCACATATAATGAATTCAACCCAATTAAGCAAATTCATAAAAGAAACGAACAGCACATACAAATTACAAGAACAGAGCAAGAACAGAAATGAAGAAGGAGAGGAAACTACGGCGGAAGAAATCACGAAGAAGTCAGGAGCCAGAGGAGCAAGTGTAGTGATGATACCCCCAATCACAGAAGAAGATGCCACTGCAGCCACATCGAAGCAAGATATCAAACAAGGATTGCTCGGGGCAAAGGAATTACAACAAAGAAAGAATGAAGCGTGCACCATGGATGCGCAAGAAGGATTGCGACAACAGTGGAGGAAGATACTGGCTGATATAGGAAAGTTAGGAAGTGACAGCGACACATAATAATGGATGAGGCACATGTGGACACAAATTGTCAAAGAGAGGAAAGACTACTGGAAGGAGTTGATGTCAAGCATAGGGAATAAGAGAGTAATAGAAGCCGCCGGCGGACATGTCAGTACAATACACAAAACCGGGAACCGTGTACCCCCCGATATCGGGAACACTCAACACAGAATGCCCACGTCAGAAAGAGGGATGGAACACATAAACATGGGAACAGCCCCAGATAGCACCGGACTTCCAGATGAAGCTGAAAAGGAGAATAAGCAATTATAGGAACATATCATAAACGAAGCAGGAGCTATAGAGGGGGACACAATAAAAATGAAGAACAAAAACATAAACAGGGAGGCTGTTGAGGAAGAAACAATACTGCTAGAACAGGAAACCAAAACACACAACATCCTCCCGATAAATATAATACTCACTTTCATAGTAATAATAGGATTATTTTATCTAATAGATAGAATATTAAAAGTGGAAGCAAGAGGAGGGATCAAACATGCGTGTATTGACCGAAACATAGGTGAAAGCTAGATCGTATCAAACGGGAGTCAGACAAAATACACTGCTGCATGATACTCCCTCCCCCCTAGAATCTGTGGCTCAAATCAGGAGAAAAACGCGCTGCATGTGAAACCAAGGGAGGAAGTATAAGAGTGTCGTCAGGACAGTCAGCAACGTCGGATGACCGAAGAAGAATAGGGAAAACACGGGGAGGTCTGCATATAGAAGACAACAGAGGGAGAAGGGGGTGCGCCTGTGGGAAGAGGTTCATCAGCAGGAACAGTGAGAGGAAACGATTGAAAGTGATGAGATAGTATTATATAGACCTATATCTGGAAGTAATCAGAGAAGATCAGGATACCTGAATAAAGCCTCTACAGACGGACACAGTATAGGGAAGGAGCAGGAACAGAGAGGCAGACAACCAGGGACATTAGAATTCAGGAATTGAGGTTCTCCTTGAGGTGTCAGTTTCGGGGTCAGCTTTCTGGTTTCGCGTTTAGGGTTAGGGTTGAGGTTTATGAATTAGAGTTTCAGTCTCAGGGTTAGCTTTACGATTCCCTTTTTCACATCTCTGCTATTCTTCTCAGCCTTCCCTTTCTGAATAACGCTCAGGGTTTACTGTCATTGTCCTATGTTTATGTCTATGTTTATATTCAGGCCTGCAGGATCTAACTTCCCGTACACCACTAATTCCTAGTTTACTGTTTACGTCCAAGTTTATTATTTAGTGTTTCAATTTCAGAGTTCACTCCCCCTGTTCTAACGTTTTAATTCTTTCGTTTCAGGTACTGTGTCTAGGGTTCACGTCTCTATGGCAGACGCTTCAGCGTCTCATCCTCAGAGTCTCGTCTATGTTTCACGGCTTATGTCTTACGGTGGAGAGTTTAGGTTCTGGGTTTATGTTCGGGGTTCGAAGGCTTACAGTGTCAGGTTTACGCTTCATATCTAGGGTTAAATGTCCACGCTTCACGGTCCGGGATTTACAGTGTCTGATCCCGGGTTCAACGTTCGTATCTAGAGTTTACGTCTCACACCTCTGTCAGGGGTCCAGGTTTAAGGCCCCTCATTCTAGAGTGTGAGGGCTTAGGTTCCTTGGTGCAGCGTCCAGAGATTATGGCTTAAGCCCCTCTTTTCGGGTTCCGCTGGTACCGTAAAGCTCTAGAGTTCAGCTCCCACTGCGGCTGATGTGTCATCGCAAGTTCAACACTCATTCACTGACGACGACGCTGCGACGTTATAGCAGTATAGAGACTCATATTATTCTATTGCCTGCCTTTCAGCACAGTCATAACTAGCATAAACCCCAGTGAACATACTGGTAATTACAGACATAGATGCATTTTCTGCGGACATCACACGCCCGTATTCCCCTTGAGGATGGCACAGAAATGAGTTCTTTTAAGAAGATATCTGGAGGATATCTCTAATCGGTTCCAAAACGGAAGGAGCGGAGAATGTACTGACAACTCCAGATGATCTGAACCTGACTCGTATATTCTGGAACCCCCCCTATGTTACTCATTATGATAATATGATGCAGGAATATTGACTCCATTTTATTCCCAAGGGGAAGGACACGGTCCCTATGACATATCTACATATCTGTGTTCCAGGTGAATCCTTAGAGGAGGGAACAATTGTCATTTGTCACTTCCCATATCGTAGAGTAGGAATAAAATGAATAATTCCTCCCCCTTCATCTAACTTATCCCGGAAAGCTTGTCAGTTATTACTTTGTTCTCTTGGGGAGAGCCCTTTGCTATTAATGATTGATACGAGTAATTAATGGCACCTCCACTATTTTCTCATGGTCAATACTGAACCCTCTTCCCAGTACTGTAAATAATTAGGAAACGATCTCCATGGAACCCCATTTGTTTTTCCATTACTGCATAAATATCACAATCCCTCATTGCCACTATATAGATAACCTTGTGGAGAACCTAATCCTTTATTTATCTCAGGTGCACAATAATACTCTAACACGAGAAGCAATAGCGCCTTCCTGTGATGCCCCAAACAGTGTAATCTATGTCATGCATCAGAGATCTGTCCTAGGAGGATCTTAAGCTAATTCCTATCCCCTGACCTAGAAACACTGAAGGAAAACGAAATAACAATTCCACCTTCAGAGAATTCATCCGTGTAGTTATTGAAGTAAAAGAAATATCGTCCAACACTTCCAAAGGGGGTGAGATAATAAGAACGTCACTTCATTTCTAGTTCCGATTAATCAACACTAATTCGAGCATTATCAAGAATACAATTCGGCAGGAACGTAATTCTACTTATTTCCTCCATCCTATACAAAAGCATGCCTTGTTTTAAGTATCACCATTAAATTAACTATATGGTTACCCAGCCTTCGGATCAGCCGCCTCCACGCTATACTAATTTTCATTTTCTGCATCTTCTGTCCATCCCTTCTAACTATCTTTTACCTCTTGTCCTTTTATCTTGAACTGAATTCTTCCTCTTCCTTCCTGTTCCTTTTGTTTAATGTGTTAGCCTCTCTTTTTATATTTATCCCTCCTTATATATGTGGCATGGTTAATTTTGTACGGTTGTTCCTAAAGCACTTCTTCAGAGGAGTCCATTTCAGTTTTGGGCGACTGAAGTGACCTTGCCCAAAGCAGTAAGCGCCATCTGCTGCCGCCTATGCTGCTTTTTCTTCTTCTAATATCAGGTAGATCCAATTTTTCGTTTTCTTTGCAGTATCATGATCCAAGCTCAATCTCGCCAGGAATAAATACGCTTAAGAGCACTTCTGTTTCTGATGTCATCAACAGACGACTCAATCGGCAATAAGTATGCATCCCTACGATGAGACCCCCGATGGCTACCAAACGACATCATACGTGTCATAATACAATTCTAGGGAATCAGATGGTACACGAGAGGGAACTCCTTAAAATCCAACGCAGAGATACTCAGTGACCTCCACACTATAATGAAGGATGAACATAATGACTAGGTTCATGAATATAGCTATGCAGAATATTCTAACCAGCATGGCTATTATGTTCTCGGATTATATTAAGAAATTCAGGGGCTATAAGATAGCTTCCGGGAACTCAACTATAATGCAGAAGAGTTGGACGTTTTCCCTGAGGTGGTATTGCAATATAATAAGAACGTTCAGCACACTTTTTAATCGCTCTGCTGTCGCGCATGCAGGTGGTGGTTTGACATTTCTCGATGGCAAGATATGTGCGAGGAAGCTCCTTTCTATTGGCCTAGTCGACTTATTCCTGGGGGGGAGTATCGCTTCAACAATTCTACGAATATTCGGGGAGTCGGAAATGTAAAATACAGAACTAAACATCAGGGGGTGCTCCTTCATCTGTTTGATGATAACTCCTCAGAATCTAGCATCCAGCAATTTGTTTTTATTTGAGCGGATTGATATTCCACTGTTGAAGTTCATTGTTGTCTCATTACCAGCGATGAGACTCATTACGCAGTATCCCTATAAAATGTATTCGTATATTAAATATTTTATTCATTATTGTAAAATCCGATCTGAGGACGAAGTCGAATATAGATTTTCCTATGAGATCATAATCACAGCTGACAACTTAGACAATGACATAATAGACATGACTGAATATATTCATCTGCTGACTATTTATTTTAACAGGGGCATGTTGTCTTCCTATGGTCCATTCCCATCACTATGCAGCAAACCTCATGTGAACAATGAAGGAGTGAACACACTGGATAATATAAAGCCTACCATCACTTAACAACCCCGAAGTGAGAACGTTTTGAAAGAGATTCTGGATTGGATTATGGGTCTATCGTCAGAAAAGCACAAAGAGTCCCAGGTGAAGCAGGACCTCGTGGAGAAGGAACCCATCGGAGATGAGCAATAGATCTGAAATGGTTAACATAGCGGGCCTTTCCTCCTCAGGAAGGAAACATATATATTTCCTTCCTGAGGGAATATACATCCGCCTGTTACTAGCAGGGGGAAATTGATAAGGGGGGTAATGTACGTGCGTTTCCACGAGTAACATTCTGTGTGACCCCTTCGTTTCTTTTTATGCAGTAGTGTCTATCATTTCATTGTGTGCTATCTCGTCGGTTCTCCTCATGCTAAACTTTTCCCCGTACCGATTCACCGAATGGTGTTCCGATTTCCATATTTGCTTCTTGGAAATGTGCATGGGGGCTATGTCTTTGGCACTTTAACTTTGACTCTAACATGCAAAATGTGGAGAGGGGACAAGTGCATTCCAAGAAGGAAGGAAGTAGTGATAGCATAGAAGTGACGCTTATACTGTGGGGCTCATTATGTCTTCTCTTTTGCAGTTCAGGCTACGTGGGAGGAAGCAGAATACGTCAGAAGAACTTACTGCCCAGTTCGGTAACATATGTGCAGATTCCTCTCTTTCTATAATTCCACCAATCGGGGGATGTTACAGAGGTTGTTATACCAGAAGCGTTATCCGATGCAGCTTAGAGGCATTCGAAATGTGTAAAGGGGACTCTCACAGGATGCGCACCGTGTGGATGCTGAATTGTTAGTTCCAGTTGTTATTTACGATTCTGTGTTTCCACTCCTCTTCAGTAGAGTGGACATGATCAATGATAGTGCTGTCGATGCCCCTCCCTTATCCAGCCCGAGTTTTCCTAGAACAGCATAGGTAGATAAATGTTAGTTCTCCTTTTCCGTTATTAAGCATGTTTGGTTTAGGGATCTGCTAGCGGCCCTAGAAGATTTCACTAAGCAGGACTCAGTGTATATTGGGAGGTTCCACCTTACTGTCTTTGACCCCTATTTTTAGATCCTCTCCAATTACTGCGTCACCCTGTAGTAATGATTGCCAATAGTAGTGGCGCCTTCGGATGAAGACGGCAGATCTTTTATTTATTAATACCTAAAGTGAATTATTTTTTTCATAATGATACAATGGCCATTACCGGTAAAATAAGGGCAAGAAGCCATAACAGCGTTGATTGCCTATTCAATACACGTCTTGCAAAGGAGTCAGCGCATTCTTAAACTATAATTGTATTCATCAATAGGCATGACTCACTCATGAGCTCTGCTGGGGACAGATATCAAGCAGAATCATGGTCAGGTTTGTGTCACTCCCAATGGCCTCTTGTCGCCTCTTCCACACAACGAACAGGGATGCACAACGAAGGGGGATGTGCTACTCAGAATTTTTCTCTCCCCGCAGAATCGCGTCATTGTATGCCCCCCAATTCGGTGCCTGCTGCGCGCGGGACCATTGATGGTGGTGAATTGTAACCCCATTAACAACACGGATAAAAAAAAAAAAAAGCTACAACGGTGGAGAAAAGACAGAAAAAGAAAGAAAAAGAAAAAACTCTTATCACGCGATTAGTCCAAATACACACAAATTTGTGTAACCCACCTGTGAGAGAACTCGGAAAAAGAAAAAACTCATTTTTTATATATTCCAATCGTCAGAATTCCGCAATGCATACTGAGTAAAAGCATGTTGCAACACATGCATGTTTTTTTTTTTTTTTTTTCTTTTTTGTTTTTTCACTTGAGAGGGGAGGCGAAAGTGCTTCCGTTTTTTGCCAAACGTCTGATTTGCCTCCGTGGGAAGTTCTTTTGTTATGATATGTTTTACTTTGTTTTGTTCTGTTTTTCTTCCTCCTATTTTTTGCCTTTTTCCCCTTCCCACATTCGCGTTCCCCATTTCTCATTTCCCCCGAGGGATTTCATCATCACTGGGAAGAAATCAAATAAAAAGAAATCCAAAGGAA
Source organism: Plasmodium inui San Antonio 1 (assembly GCF_000524495.1). Classification (NCBI taxonomy): domain Eukaryota; phylum Apicomplexa; class Aconoidasida; order Haemosporida; family Plasmodiidae; genus Plasmodium; species Plasmodium inui. The sequence goes on along the minus strand of NW_008481854.1, from coordinate 467,774 downwards.
AAGAATCGAACAAATCCACTTGGTGGCACGTCTGTAGACGTTTCCGCACAATTTTTTTAAACCATGCCACGTATGTCCTTGTACATGCATTTGCGCGCCCCTGCAGGCTTTCCCATTATTGTATGTACGCTTTGAGAGGCCAAAACTGGAAGATCGCATTCTGACAATGCGGGGACGAAAAAAAAAAAAAAAAAAAGTGGAATAACTCCGGAAAGTCACATGGAACCATAATAGAGCGATAAACAGACCAAGGCGCACACTTGTACGTGCCGAATTAACGACATTGACAAGGTGAAAGGAACGCTTTGCAAAATGTCCGTTTTGAGCCCTGCGCCAGAGCTCCGCATGAGAACATTTACCTCTGCTGCGGCAGGTTACGACATTCCCATTTTTTCTTTCAGTTTTTCCCCCGCTTCGCAGTTCCGTACTCTCCTTCTCTTTTTTTTTTTTTGGAACCCTAGAAGACCGTCCACATGAATAATTTTCTGTCCTTCCTTTTCGTGACACTTCTGAGCGCCTTCATTTATATATGTTACCTGTGTGAGTGAGCCATCTGCCGTCGTAGCACCGCCGCCCGCACCGCACATGCTTTCTCGAGTATAGAAGCCTCTATAGAAGCCTGCACACAAACGTAAATGGAAGAACGACAAAACGTGGAGTACACATTGGGATGCACCCCCCCCCCCCCCCCCTTCTATTGCAGATTGCCTTCAAGATGAATACCTAAACAGCTACAGCCGCACTGTACGCATAATCCTCGGAATGCTGAGCGCCCCCTTTTTTGTTTGTTACTATTGGTCCTTTTTAAAGTGCTCCCTTCACAACCCTGGATACGTGGACACCACGTGGGAATGTGAGATGAGATTGCCAACTGGATTGAGAAATTGTCATTGAGTGTTCCCTACCCATGGTGAGCAGCTACTACACATGATGACGCACTGCCCATGGAGGGCATTCTTTTTTCTCCTTCCCCTCGTCGTCCCCTCCAGCAAACGCAGAAGAAAACAGCATACAAATCGAAAAGCGGAAAATTAGGAACTACATGCCGAATAAGTATACCATCTGCGACAAGTGCAACTTCCTCGTGAGGCCAGAGAGGGCCCACCACTGCCGGGTAAATCGCCCAACAAGAGGGCTATACAGAGCATGGTGTGCTGAGTGAATGTCGAGGCGAGTGCTGAAGAAATACTACAAAGTTTTCTTCCATGTATACTCCAACTGTACGGCCGATGTCACACCCGATCCCTTCTCGCCACCGTCCAGTCCTGCAAAAGATGCGTGCTGAAGATGGACCACCACTGCCCATGGATAGGCACCTGCGTGGGCGAGAGGAATTTGAAGTTCTTTTTCCTCTTCTTGTTCTACGGGCTGCTCACAACGCTGTACATTGCCGTTACGATTAGCCCGAAATTTATATTGGCCCTACACAAAAGCGAGAGCAACAAGGTAATCGGGTGAGAGGGGATATCCCCGATGCGCTATTTGGGAACACTTTCCACAAAGGGGGGGTTATCACGAAGCATTCTCTGGTGCATTAGGCTGATCACTTTGTGTAGCTCCCCACTCGGGCTGACCGTACATGTATATTTGTTCGTTCGTTCATTTGCTCGTTTCTTCATTTGCTTGCTTATTTTTCCCCCCGACATAGGCCTCCGAAACGCTGCACCATGGCGCCTTGCTGATCAGTAAAGAGAACAGGAGAAATATATCCCCCCCAGTGGGTAGAAAATGTGCACGTGTTGTGGATCCTGAACCTACGTGCTTTGCGTAAACAGGCGTGCATATCAGCTTCCCTTTCTGTATATGTCTCCACTGAAGGAAACACAATCCATCCTCTGCCACTCCTCCGTAGCTGTCTGTGCTTCCCTGACAATGATGATAGCCCTAATTTTCGTAATAAAGAAAGGAAAAGAAATGCTTCCAATTTTCGACAGACCCCTTCGCGGGGTGAAGCAGTTGACTGCTCGGAAATTTCATCATGCCTATATACACACGGTGCCTATTTCTTCCATCTTTTCTCCTCCTCAGATGAACTGCCAGTACATTTATTTCATTTCTCGTAATGTCACTATAATAGAGTCGTCGTACACGGATAAGGTGAACAAAAGCGAAAGAAAGCAGTTGAGTCTACATTGGGTGGGGCTTCACCCGTCGTTCTTCTCCATAAGATGGGTTAATCTGTTCATTTGGCTAAGGGTTCAAAATTTTGTACCTATTTTCTATGCCCCCCTTCCCCTGAAGAATCCCTATGACCTGGGCACCTACAATAACTGGAAGATGGTATGCACAATTTTAAAGGCTGCTAAGAGAGGCGCACCATCCAAGTGAAAGAAACAAACAGACAAACAAACAAAAAAAAAAGAGAAAAAAAAGCATAAAGAGAGTACTCATCGTCTGCCCGCACAACTCACAACATACAGGTGTTTGGCGAATTCAAGTGGAAGTGGTTCTTCCCCCTCACCCCCGAAAAGCTTTATCCCACCAGTAGGCTTCCTCAGATGGATTTAAAAAATGAGATTGGGAAATGTTCCGTCGCACAGTGATCTGTACCGTTTAAGCAGGGGTTCAGGTTGACACACAAGCATTCGTATATCTTTTTATTTTTTTCTTTTCCTTCTTTTTCCCCTCCTCGCAGGAGACTACCTGTATCCGCTGAATGACATATACCTCAACATCAACAACGTTGACATGGATGATTCATTTTTGGCTAGCCATAACCAAAGTCTGAAAGAGGAAAACGTTTGATTTGTCCGTCCTCAGAGAATGGAAATCATTATTTTTGCGTCAGTGCACGGTTCCGCACAAGGGCGCGTTCGCTCCATACGTGCATATCTCCTGATGCGTGCATGTCTGCTCATGTGTGCATCCCCACTGATACGTACACGTATTTGTATCATTGCGTAGCTGCCATTTCGACTTTTTCCACAGCGTGCAGGACCCCGCTGCAAGTTTTTCGCGTCCCTTGTTTGTTCCTTCAGGAATTCTTCAATTCGCATGATTATTCCTTTTGTGTATCTTGCTAGAAGTTTTCCGTCTTTTCCCCCCACATATGTGATTTCCTTTCCTAATGAAGCCACAATTTATTAATGAGACAGAGTTATGCGTGACCACCAGCTCCGGACTATGTTGCTTCGTCCACATGTAAACATTCCGCCTCATGCTCATTTCGAAGGTGTGGATAGATGAACCCCTTCTACCCCAGTTTGTGCCTTTTTTTTTGTTCTTATTTTTTTGTTTACCTCATTTCTACTGGCATTTGATATTATGTTTATGCCATTTCGGTACTATTTTTATGCCATTTTATTTCGTGTTCCACAGTACGCCGCGTCAAACGCGATCCGAGTGGAAACCCTCCCCATAATGTGTAACATTTTTTTTATTCAACACGTAATTGAAAAATGTCATTATAAACACAAGTGAGCAGAAAAAAGAAAAACTACAAAATGAATTAGTAGAAAGAAAAGAAGACTCTAAGTGATACTTTCCCATTTTGTGCAAACAAAATTTATGCTGCTTCTTCTATGCTAACATGGCATAATCGTTTTCGCAAGGACGACCAAGTTAAGTGAGCACTTTGCCAAAATGTGGGTAGGAAAGCTTAAAAACTAAAACAAGGTGAAAGAGAAAAATAAGGAAAAGGGTGCAAAAACAAAAGGCAGGATGGGGAAAAAAAAGCCTAAACGGTTCATAAAAAGGGATCAAAGAAGCAAAAAGAATATGAAAAAAACAAAACAAAAAAGAAAAGAAAAAAGAAAAAAAGAACGGAAGCGTAGCTACATGGTAAACAGTTCCCGTTTGTGCCTATTAGACGGTGCTACGAAGTGCATCCCTAAGGAAACACGCCATTTCGTTATCCTGAGGGCGCAAAAAAAAAAGGGGTTCCTTCAAGGATTCTTCAGGCACCAGGTGCGTCCATGTGCTTCCCCCGTTAAATGAAAAAAACGCTCCATTCAAACAGCCCTATCTCTGAAGAAGCCCCTCTAACTAGGTTCGTTCCTTTACGTAATCTTCACCCCACAGAGACGATCGCTTCTAACGTTGAGAACTAATTTCACAAATCTTCAAAAATCATATTTTCCATTTCGTCTTCTCCCTTGTCCCGAACGTTCTTGTCGCTTTCGTTTATATTTTTCACTTCCTCCTGTAGGTAGTCCTCGTCGAAGCCGCGCTTTTCCAGCTCAGCCGCGAGCACTTCGTGCGAACTGGTTGAGAGTAGGTTGAGAAGCTTCGACAGGGTCTCGCCTGAGATGGGTGAACGGAAAGATAGCGGTGTGAAGGAAGCGATAAGAAGCAGGCGGCGGGAAGAAAGCCATAGTGTGAGCCATTGCGTGGAACAGGTTCAGGGCGAAACTGACTGCGGGCATAAGAATTCCCCAGGAATGACTCCACTCCCGTCATTCTGCCACTCACCCACTAGAGTGTTATTCGGTTCGCAGATCTCCTTGAGGAAGCCGTTCTGCGTCTCGCTGAGGAAGTTCATCTTGACGAGGGAATGCAGAACACGCTTGCCCTGCATGTTCAGAATGTTAAGCTTCAAGGTGTTCAGATCCAAAATGTTCTTTAGGTGCTCATCAGAGCAGCTGAAAAGCATGTCGGTCAAATGAAGGAGAGTACAAACGGAAATAACTTTTAAAGGACTGTTTTTTTTGTTCCTCTTCTCAGTATATCCAAAATAGGAGTTTACTCTCCTAGCAATGGCAATGTAGTAATTGCCCATGTGAGCCTTCACCAGGTTCCCTAACGACCCGGTGATGGAATGACTGGGCGTTTTATTATTTTCATGATTAAATGGAACGGTAGATATATTTCCTGCCATCCTCATAAGTTTTGTACAATAATTAAAAGCTTTGGATTTTTTTATTTTCTTTAGGTCCTTAGAATACTTTTTATTGTTACTATATCTTTTGTCAATGACTAACAACTCATCGATTAAATTTAAAAAGGCATGTTCATTCCCCACCTCGAACCCCAGCATATTCTGGTAATACTTCCACTGTTGCAATAGGATAGGTGCCCCTGAGCAGAGCACATTTAATTCTACGCTTTTATCCAATTCGACCAAAGCCCCGTATTCTTCTGCAGCAAGCCATTTTGAGAACATTATGGCCAATCGTTGAGCCAACTCTCTTGACGTAATGCTAATGATGAGATCATTAACTGCACACATGCCTTCTTTCTGTTTGTTCTTAATAATAGGAGGTAACTTGGTGTAGGACACTCCAATGGTCCTGAGCATTTTTATTTTCATTTCTTTTAGTGATTGATTTAATACCGATTTGTCCAAACCTAACGTTTCGTAAAAGTGGCCATCCTTATAGAATGACATTTCTGTTAATATCTTAAATATTTGGGAGAGAATCTTGTCATATTTTTCTAGAGGAATGAAACTATTGTTCTGAAAATTTCTTTGCCTTATGTTCAGCTTCTCTAAAGCCTCCTGCAGTAACTTGCCTGTGTCTTTGCTGTTCTGTAGCTGTAATAATCCTTTTACCCCTTTCTTGGCGCTTTCGATGATCTCAAGGATTGCTCTTTCTGTGGTGGACACGTGGATGCCTTTTTCCTTCAATTGGGATAAAAGGGAAGTTTTGTGCCCGGGGTGAATCGTCCCATATATTTGGTTGTCTTCATGTTCTCCACGCTGTTCATTCTGTCCATGTTGTCCATGCTCTCCAGGATGTCCATGCTGTTCATGCTTCCCGTCATCTTGACTTTTTCCATGCTCGCCATGCACAGGTGTCAGTTGTCCCGTGCTGGAAGTCTCTTGAGAACTTCCCGTACCATTTTTAACTTGCACTTCACGGTGTACATTCTGTTCGGAAGCTTTATCTTCACTTGGGGCTGACGATTCAGAGGCGTTTCTCTCTCCCAGCGCTACCGTCTTGTCCGTATTAGTCACGGCAGGGGCGCTCTTCTCTTCCTTGTCTGAATGGGTATCTGTATACAAGTCCAGCTGCTCTGTATCCAAATTAGAGCCCGTGCTGCTACTCTCACTGTGTGTGTCGTCCTTCTCGATACCCACTTTCTCGACGGTCTGCCCGTTAGGCGCCTGTTCCGCATGATTATCCACCGTTCCGTCCGCCTTTCCATTAGCGTCGTTGCTTGCCTCGCTTCCACTGCTTGCGTTACTTTGGATGCTTCTGTCTCTTGCGTTACTTCCGTGGCTTGCATTGCTTCCGTCGCTTATGTTACTTCTGTCGCTTACGTTACTTCCGTGGCTTGCATTGCTTCCGTCGCTTCCGATGCTTGAGATACTCGTGTTGCTTCCGTGGCTTGCATTGCTTCCGTCGCTTACGTTACTTCCGTGGCTTGCATTGCTTCCGTCGCTTCCGATACTTGCGAGGCTTGTGTTGCTTCCGTGGCTTGCATTGCT